>NC_091117.1:193867687-194000187 GCF_040183065.1 Periplaneta americana | reverse complement strand
TCGTAATACTGATAAACAATAATACAATTAAAGCGGTGAATAATTTCATAGCCCCTAAATTCCCCCCCCCCCGTAAAATGCTAGGTATTTTCTCTAGGCCACAAATAAAACTGCAACGCGGTCATAATTACGTACTTAACGCTTTGGTGAATATTAACTGGAAATTTACTTTCCTTTATTTAAATGATATTCCGTGAAACACACCTTTTTCCCCTTATCTTTAAGAGAAATACTACATACCCGTTTGTCGCTGGAAAGTAATTGGCTTGCTCTTTGGTACAAGGGGCACCATCTCAAGATTTTGTATCAATTTCTTTCATCGTTTCCATATCGATCTTTTGGAACTTCAAGATATAGCCATTAATGTTTTAAGACATTCCTTGTTAATTGTAAATAACCATCTATACAGTTCTATATATGAAAAATAAATTATTCATGTCGAGGATAGCTGCCCCCCAAAAATAAATTAAAATAAAATAAAATAAAAATAAAAATACAATTCAAAGTAGAATATTGTTGATCTACAATTAATTTATGTGCTGTTAGCGCTCGGTACCCCTTTTTCAAGGGCAGCTATCCTTTTTGGATTCTTCTCTCTTCGTTGTCATAACCTACTGTAACATCTTACTACATAGGTATGCATTTTCTTTTAGTGCATTCAAAACATCGTCGTTGTACTGCATAAACCTTGCACTTGACTAATGGAGTGATTTATTTAAGAATATAATCGCGAATTTTACTACCACCATTTACATTGTCTTTTGTTTGACACTGCTCGGTACGGCCCGGTGACTAGTGGCCAGCGAGTAACGTTGACTATCGACATTGCTCTACCGTGCGTATTATCCAGTTGTTGCTTATGTTTTAATCTTAATTTCAGTGAATCAGAACTACTGTAATAAATTCTTCTCGGCCGATCTATGTTATTTCTGTTGGTAATAATGAGAAGATAAGTTTCGTTCTATATTTTAAGAAATTTACCATTCGTAAAGGCTCATTCACAATGAAAATTAAACATAACGTAAGCGTTAACTTAACGTTACAGTAAAATCAAGAAGTCATACCATCATTCAAGATGGGAACATAAACATAACAACAAACATACTTGGTAACCATGGAAACATAACAACGACGCCATTTACTCATATTCTGTCGTATACTTCAGCGCTCCACGATTCTGTTCTGTTTGCAAATCACGTAAACATAAGCATGAAAGTTTGGAGTTTGCAAACTTTCATGTTTACGTCTTACGGTAATGTCTATGTCAATGCTTATGTGAATCATTGTGAATGATCCCATTTGGTAGCCTGGGCGCAAACTTCTGTGTTTATGTTACGGGTTATGTTTAATTTTTATTGTGAATGGGCCTTATGAATGGTACTCGGTTATGGAGAAAAATAGTAGATGTGCTCATTGCAAACACAGGACTGTCTGAGCGACACAGTTCTCCGGGAGCTGTCCACTGATTGTAGTTACAGTATTTTAGATGGGATTCGTTACAAATAAACATTTTAGATCTTTCAAATTTTTTCAGTCCTGTTGTATTACTCAAACAAGCGTTCATTTTATTTCGTTTTTATTTTGCCTTTCCCTCCTCTATCTTATCTTGCTCATTCTTTCCGCTGGTCTTTGTTATTTCCCCCCTTCCTCGTCCTTGCCCTCCTCATCGATAGCTCCTTGAGGCTGTTCCTTAGATGCTAAGATATTCCTTGTGTGACCATTTTAGTTTCGGGCGTTGTCGCATTGTCCGCGGTGTCGGTAATGATATGCCAATTTAGATACACGATGTCTAAGCTTATCCATTCGTTGTACGTGATGCAGTTAATGCCACTGACGTGTCTATGTGTCTTCCACGATGTTGTTCACTTTTAGTTCTTTTGGAATATCTATTCATATGACGGCATAATATTTAATTAATTAATTAATTAATTTATTTATTTATCTATTTATTTATTTATTTTGCTAAGAATTGTAACATGAAATATAAATGAACAGAAAAAACTTTAGCTCGCCCCTGAAAGAGTAGAACTCGTGCTCAGGGACGGATTCCTGAATTGAAATTAAGAAGTATATAGCCTAATTCAATTTGTGTTATTTCTACTACACAACAAGAATATATAAATTTAAATTTACAATTTTTAAATTTTTATAAAATCCATAACTTTTAAAATTTAATACTAGAACTATTAGAGTTGACAATATTAGGATATTTAAATATAAATTTGTTATATATTCTTGGGCCTAAAATACTACTATGATTAAATACTGTGGCAGTGTTGAATTTTGGTTCAAGCAAACAAGCAAATAAAATAAATAAATAAATAAGTAAATAAATAAATAAATAAATAAATAAATAAATAAATATATATAAATAACCAAGTAAACAAATAAACAAATAAATAAATAAACAGATAAATAAATGAATAAACAACTAAATAAATAAGTAAACAAATAAATTAATAAATATCCTTCCCATCATGATCATTACTTTAATAGCCAATAATTACGATACCATCACATTTACTACATGTACGAGTACGTTACTATAACAACATTTAATACATATGTTAAATGTTATGTTTTATTTAACGACGCTCGCAACTACAGAGGTTATATCAGCGTCGCCGGATGTGCCGGAATTTTGTCTCGCAGGAGTTCTTTTACATGCCAGTAAATCTACTGACATGAGCCTGTCGCATTTAAGCACACTTAAATGCCATCGACCTGGCCCGGGATCGAACCCGCAACCTTGGGCGTAGAAGGCCAGCGCTATACCAACTCTCCAACCAGGTCGACAATACATATGTACTTTTACGTATGTTACATCCACATTGTATTTTGTGGAGCAATCGGTCTACAAATTCTGTTTTAAAAATGAATATCAGAATAATCAGGATGGTCATCTTTTGTTACAGAAATCATTTTGAAGTTGTTTGCTTTTTATCTATGTGTTTCATATTAAATTTCACATTAGCCAGTGTATCTCATTTTATAGTCTCGTTTCTGACTTAACAACTATATTTCCCCTAAATCTATAGTACTGTAGTCGTGAAAAATATATTATTCGGTATAACTTACGAAGGTATACTTCATTTTTAGTCTATAAGCCTGTTTCTTGTTTTAAAATTATCATATTTAGGTCTAATTAATTTGGTATAAAAACTTGAATTTGTGTAAGAACATGAACTTTAGACACCCCTGTTTATCAAACATTGTTTCAAACAAAAACTCACGGTTACACAATTTACATAATATTTTCTTGTTCTTATGAGCGAGATTGCATTTCATGGCCTAGTCACATTGGTAATAGTGGCTGTTTTTGAACTCTAATGCTATAGCTACAAAAATATCCGAAACCGGACTACAGTAATTGAGTAGCCTAGAAGTTCGTAGTATGTAATTATCATGCAATATCACTATGCTAACGTTAGTCCATTTCGATAACATTTTACTGTAAAACAGTACTGCATGCAGATAAGATCCCGGCTTTACCGCAGTCGAATTGTATAAGTTTACGTTTATTCCTTTGCTTGAAGGTTATCACAAACACCTCGGAAATTCATATGTAGCGTTAAAATGATTGTAAGAGTTAGATACGTTCGTTTTTAGTAATTATCATTAATTTCTATATCTCGAGTAAATAATCACCTTCGTTAACGTAAGCGGCACCAGTCTCAAATTTAGGTCCGCTTTCGAGTTGTCTCCATGCTGTCTCTCGATGTTCCTCAAAGTTGTATTTTAAATATTTTTCTTACAACAAAGAACTTCCCGAAGCAGACGATGTTAAATATTTAGGTATGCGTTTAGATCGCCGATTAACATGGCGTAAACATATTGAAACTAAACGTAAAGAATTAAATTTTAAAACATCAAAAATCTATTGGTTATTGGGACCTAAATCAAAACTGTCATTAGAAAATAAACTTCTTGTTTATAAATTCATACTGAAACCAATCTGGACATACGGCATCCGACTGTGGGGAACTGCTAGCAACTCAAACATTGAAATACTGCAGAGGTATCAGTCTAAAACTTTACGTTACATTGTCACTGCACCATGGTATGTGCGTAGTGATGTCATTCATCGTGACTTCAACATTTCAACTGTGGAAGAAGAAATCTCTAAATTCAGTAAAAAATACCTGCACTGATTAAATCAACATCCCAATCATCATGCATTAAATTTGCTGGATAATAGTCAAACAATAAGAAGACTTAAAAGGACCAATGCTCTTGACCTTCCATTCATTTTTACTACAGCTATTTGAAACATTGTTATTTTTCTTTTGGAGTGTTGTCAAGGGATAACATCTCCACTCATGTCATATTCTTTTATAATATTTACTTATTGTCTCTTGTTGACAGATTATAAATGTGGCATAAGTGTCAAATAAAAAAATATATTTCTGGAAACAAGGTTACTGTAAAAAAAATGTAAATTATAAATTATGTTTTATTTAACAACGCTTGCAACTGCCGAGCTTATATCAGTGTCGCCGGTGTGCCGAAATTTTGTCCCGCAAGAGTTCTTCTATATGCCAGTAAATCTACTGACATGAATCTGTCGCATTTTAACACACTTAAATGCCATCGACCTGGGACGGGATCGAAGTCACAACCTCGGGCACAAAAAGCAAGCACTCTACGACAGCGCCACCCAGGTCGACAACAAGGTCATCAAAGGATCATAATAATGAACTTCTTTTCGCGTAAATTTTCAATTTATGCAAACAGTTTAGACAGCCATCAGCTGATGACTTCTACCCGAAGGAAGAAAGAGTGCGATTTCCAGTATATTTTGAGAATTTTGTGGTGAATAAAACTCCCATGGGGTAGTTTTTCTCCGGCTAATTCTGTTTCACCTCCCATTTTATTTTGTTATTGTTTTATTATTTTTTAAATGATTTTGTAATTTAAAATAGATTTTGAATAACTATTAGACCCTAATTTTTCGCAGTCTAATCGCCAGTTCATAATATATAATCGAAGTTCTATGCGTTCAACATCTTACAAAGAAAATGAATGCGGTATGGGATGTAGGTTTTATAGTAGGCCTAATCACTTATTCTGAAACTTCTTTAAATTCTGTTGTAAGTGTATTTTTTTAAGCAACTGAAAATAAAATTTAGTACAATGATATTTTAGGCCTATATTTGACCACAAATAAGTTATCCGAGAAGTATTAGAAATATTTTAGATAAATGACAGAATAAAGCAATACAGAAATAATAGTTATCCTACGTAAAAAGAATGCAACCGACTAGACCAGCATATCGTTTTACGAATAACAGACCGATTGGCAGGAGAGATATTAGACGTCCAAAGAAACGATGGGTAGAACAGTGTTATAGACTGCCACAGGTAAAGCTGCCTAATCCATGAAGGATGAGGATGATGAAGAAGTAGTAATAACTTTAATGATGTGTAACATTATGTAATAATATTTTATTCTATTTTAATTTTAATTCAGCGTTTAGCTCCCATGCCAACTTTTTTGTACATAGTCCAACCTATTCACTGTCCACAAAAGTAGTCTTGGTTGTCCGTAGTTTTTTTGCATCTAGATATAGGGGAAACTCGACTAATTCCGCAGTACGGGTAATTCTGCAGTAGTGCATATATGATTTTACTGCGGCTTTAAAATGGTGTGAACGTAAGTTTTGAAAGGCTGTCAACAGGAAGCTTGTCCTCTGCAGTGCTATAGAAAAAATCAAGGATATTGGTCGACACCTCTGTCGGCAATGCAGTGAAACATCGAAAGTTGGCTGTTTTTCGTGTTTTGCTACACAGCTGTGAAGAAAGTGAGCATTGGTACATATAAATTGTTCCTTTAATGTTACTTTCATAATGTATTTCATAATTATTTACTAATGCGGAATTAGCCAATCCTATTGCGGATATATCCGGACTGTTGCGGAATTACCCTAGTTGTTCTTTTTCAACTGTAATGTATGTACAACTAAATATATTTGTATTTTAATAGGTCTCTTTATCTCATTTGGCAATGAAAGGTTTCTTCCATGTCTACATATCTTGATAATATTTTTCAATAAACATTTTGATAAAAATATGATAGATTTACTTCTTAGTATTGCGGAATTAGCCGAGTCTCCCCTACTGCGTACATTTTCTCAAAACTTTAAGGCAAATCGATATGTTAGTACTTGAAAATTTTACAATAAACAGTTACTATTTGACTTACAACTATCGGAAATTATTTAGGCTATAATTTGAGTATTTTTTAGGGCTATTTATTTCTTTTATTAGAAATATTCCATTATACAATGGTTCTCCTTTCCTTTTAACATTCCTATTGACATTAATTATTTAGACTCATATTCACATTCATTATTAACATTCCTATTGACATTAATTAATTACACTCACATTTTCATTCATTATTAACAGTCACATTGACATTTATGGCTACACTCACATTCACTCAGCATTAACATTCTCATTGACATTTATTAATTACACTCACATTCTCATTTCATTATTAACACTCACATTGACATTTATGGTTACACTCACATTCACTCAGTATTAACATTCCCATTGACATTCATTAATTACACTCACATTCTCATTCATTATTAACATTCACATTGAAATTTATGGTTAAACTCACATTCACTCAGTATTAACATTCTCATTGACATTAATTAATTACACTCACATTCTCATTCATTATTAACACTCACATTGACATTTATGGTTAAACTCACATTCGCTCATTATCAACATTCTCATTGACATTCATTAATTACACTCACATTCTCATTCCTTATTAGCAGTTACATTGACATTTATGGTTACACTCACATTCACTCATTATTAACATTCTCATTGGCATTCATTAATTACACTCACATTCTCATTCCTTATTAACACTCACATTGGCATTTATGGTTACACTCACATTCACTCATTATTGACATCCATTAATTACACTCACATTCTCATTCCTTAATAACACTCACATTGACATTTATGGTTATACTCACATTAATTTATTATTGACATTCATTAATTACACTCACATTCTCATTCCTTATTAACACTCACATTGACATTTATGGTTACACTCACATTCACTCATTATTGACATCCATTAATTACACTCACATTATCATTCCTTAATAACACTCACATTGACATTTATGGTTATACTCACATTAATTTATTATTGGCATTCATTAATTACACTCACATTCTCATTCCTTATTAACACTCACATTGACATTTATGGTTATACTCACATTAATTTATTATTGCTATTCATTAATTACACTCACATTCTCATTCCTTGTTAACACTCACATTGACATTTATGGTTACACTTACATTCACTCATTACTAACACTCACATTGACATTTATGGTTACACTCACATTCACTCATTAATAACATTCCCAACGACATTCATTAATTACCCTCGTATTACATTCATTTCTTCACTTTATAGCCACATTAATTTAATCACGGTACAACACATATTCATGATTAAGATCTCCGTAGACATTCATTATTCACACTACCATTCAAATTCATTATTACATTCTCAATAATTTTTTTATTTATTATTTATTCTTGTTCGAAAGTACTTTGACACCAACTGGCATTGGACAAAATATTGTTGTTCTCTGTTCTGTAATTTTCTTCTTTCACATATTTATCAAATGTTATGAGTATTTAGAGACACTATATTTATCTTTAACTGCACTATACACGATCAAGGGATTTTACTTCATTGTGCACTGTTTTTAGAGAAACATGGAATCACAGATCCTAACTTTAACTAGAAATACTCGCTCTTGTGTCACATTATGTAATTATGACGATTACATTAAATAAATATTGTTCATTGGAGTAAAGGAATATAATTTTTCACTCACACAAAAACAGTTCCTCCCCTCGTATTAAAATATTTACACTTATTTTGTTTGTTGTTTTGGAAAGTAGTTATGTTCTTCTGGAGTAATTATAGTTTCTTAATATGTGGATATTCATTTCACTGCTCAAGACATCGTCAGTAACATGTTTTCAACTTCATTGTACGTGGCTGTCGGATGGAAATAACTATATTTTTCTTAAACAAACTCAATGGAATAACAGTATGGATAGCATTCACGATCTGACCTTCTAGTAAGGGGAGATTATCATTAATTAATCACGATTCCGAGTATATCTAGTTAAATGGCAACTGAAGTAAATAGGTTAAGTGTATGCTAATGGTAGGTGCACGTACAAGGCACCGGATCATATCATTTTAGCAACGCTGCAATCATGTAACGCAGATGACACGGTGAACTATTGCATCATACCTCTCAGCAATATCAAGCAGAATACTTCTATGTCACTGTGTCATCTTAAGAGTTGGCAGAAGAGGTGAAATTCAGTTGAAAATGTCTCGAGTGCAACGTATCTTCGCAATCATTAGCTTACCGAGGTGATTTATCATCGTCATAGAGGTGTATATTTGTATTCCTACATAATAGATTTAGGCGCTGTTTTAAGACCTGAGTTTTAAATGTGAGAAGGAACTTTATGCATTTACGTAGCATTATTATTATTAATAATAATAATAATATTATTATTATTATTATTATTATTGTTATATTATATTATATTATATTAAAGCAAGGAGATACACTATCACCTTTACTTTTTAACTTTGCTCTAGAGCAGCGTTTTTCAAACTTTTCTTTCTACGGAACCCTTTTAAAGCTAAAATAGAACCGTGGAACCCAGTGGAATATTAGTGGTATATATATATATATATATATATATATATATATATATATATATATATTAAATTACCAAATATATTTTACCACTAACATTAGACATTTTTATTGATGTCACATATTATACATATTTAAAAATTATAAATAATATTGTTGAACTATATTTGCTGTTATTACAAAGATTAGTAATCCTGGCTTAGTTTTACCACTAACATGAAACATGTTTTTGTCAGTAAATATATAACAACAATAAATGAATTTAAGTCCACTTGCATTGTTAACATTGTTTTGAAATTCACACTAAAATTCAGGTACTTAATTTTTTTTTCAGAAAAAAAAACACCTATTTGAAATAGATCAGAGGGACTAGTGTTTTTGTTGTTTACGCCTGCATATTTCTTTAATACCTGGTTTAATGTTGGAAAGCTAAAGTCTCATGTCCGGTTCTGCATCCAGTGTGTTTCGGTATTTAGTTTTGATAGACCTATACACTGAAAACCCAGTTTCACATAGGTAAGTACTTACAATAGGAAGTAGAATTGTGATAGCTTTCTTGATAAAACTGGGTACTCTCTTCTCAGGCTGTGCTAAAAATCCACCACAGGGAGATTCTTAAACCGAGGTTGCAGGGATGAATCAGACGTCACTTCCAGTAATGCTTCATATCCTTCAGAAGCGAGGGAAGAAGGTTTTTCTTTGATATCAAATGAATTTTTGACTCACAAGTTTTGAGAATTGTTTTCACTTTCCTGTTCTGGAAAATACTGCTCTACAGTGTGGCGCATATTCTCCAAATGCTTTACAAATTCTTAATTGATTTCATCAAGTTCTAGCAGAGTTTCTTCGTTCTCCTCATGGAAATCTTTCAAACCAGGGAAGATCTCAAATTCACGGCCGGCTAGACTTCTCATCCAGAGCTGCAATTTTTTCTTGAAAACCCTGATTTTATTTTCTGCATTGAATATATTAGCACAAAAATTCTGCTAAATAGGCAAATCTCAAGAGCCACTGATTGTCACTCAAACGATCGTCCAACTCGAAATGGTAATCAATGAAAAAAGCCATCATCTCAGCCTTAAGTTCGAAGAGTCTACTTAAAGTGTTTCCACGAGAAACTTATCTCACTTCGTATAGAGAAGCAGAGATTTATGAAGGCTTCCCATGTCGTCACAAATTATTTTGAAGAGTCTTGAATTTAGTTTTCTGGACTTGATAAAATTAACGATTTTTACTGCTTCATTAAGAACATTTTTGAGGGACACTGGAATTTTTGATAGGGCCAAAGCTTGACGGTGCAAAATAAAAGGACTGATTTTGCAATTATTTGCAACTGACTTTTTGCACGATATTGCACCAACTGTTTTTCCAACCATTGCCTTTGCACCAATCGTGCAGACATGAACACAATTGTCCCAGGGTATATGATTTTCTTCAAAGTACTCACTAACAAATCTGAAAATTTCAGATCCTGTTGCATTAGCTGACAGCGGTTTACGCATTAGCATATCTTCTTCAATAGTACCTTCATAATGTTAACGGACAAACACTAGTACAACTGCCAGATCTGCTACATCACTTGACTCGTCTATCTCCAGTGCAAATTGACATGATCTCAGCCGACGGTTTAATTCTTCCTTGACGTAAGCTGTCATATCTTGAATGCGACGAGCCACTGTGTCATTTGAAAGCGGCACGGAAGATAATTGTTTAGCCTCCTTCTCATTGAGCATGCATTTAACCATGTCAATCGCGCAGGGTTTTATTAATTTTTCGGCTATTTTGTTGGACTCACCTGTCTGAGCCACTCTGTAGCTTACAATGAAAGATGCCTCTGTTGCTTTTTCATTTGTACTATAAGATGGCTGAGCTAAGAACTTATGTGAATTTAGTAACTCACGACGTTTTCTATCAAAGAAATCAATATTCTTGTCATGAAACTGAGTATGGTTTGTTTCAAAATGGCGACGTAATTTTGAAGGTGTCATCGAATTATTAGGTAAAATTCTGCCACATATTACACACTGAGGGCAATTTTTAGCATCCATGAAGTCCAAGGCTAAGTAACTCTCATTATGTTTATTTTTTAATTACAGGTTCATGTTATATTTTTGATATTGGTTCCTTCACATTTTCAGATGACGAGAAGCTATTTTGTAAGCCTGGTGTTTCCATTTCGCCTTCATCAGACCCACATACTTGTTTAGGGATAGTTGAAGTTATAGTGGCACACTTGGATGTTGATTGTTTTAATGATCCTGTTTTAAGCTACCGATTCAGTGTCACTCTGTATTAAAAAAAAGTAGAGTTAGGATCGGTATCACTCTGTATTAAAAATACGATGACATAGCGCGCAATAATCAATCTTGCCCTCTATTTACACAATTCTGAAGAAGGGATGACAAAGCTCGCACAATTTTTCTTTAAAACATTGGCCTTTTTCGAATTAACCCATAACTCACCTTGGACTTCAAAATAATGTTCTTTCTTCTCCAAAAGAAATTTCCTGTGCTTTCTTGAAGGAACGTCAAAACAACTCTGCGAAATATCCTTCACAGAACTTTCAATTAATTTCGTATACAATTTACACCTGTGCATTATTGTTGAAAAATGTGTTAGCTGCAGACACTTTAGTTATTGCAAACGTACCTATTATTATTATTATTATTATTATTATTATTATTATTATTATTATTATTATTATTATTATTTCAACAATGTGCGTTAGTGATTAGATTGCCGTAAACGGTACCCATTGTTGTCTGATTATTGTCAATAGAATGGCTGAATAAACAGTTATAGTTCTGTTCTTATTCTTTTTCATGTTTTTATAACATTATATTTTAGAGATTAAAAAGTAAATAATTTCACATAAGGAATTGTGCGGAACCCCTAAGAGTTGCTTACGGAACCCCGGGGTTCCGGGGAACACACTTTGAGAAACGCTGCTCTAGAGCATACCATTAGGAAAGTCCAGGATAACAGAGAGGGTTTGGAATTGAACGGGTCACATCAGCTTCTTGTCTATGCGGATGACGTGAATATGTTAGGATAAAATCCACAAACGATTAGAGAAAACACAGGAATTTTACTTGAAGCAAGTAAAGAGATAGGTTTGGAAGTAAATCCCGAAAAGACAAAGTATATGATTATGTCTCGTGACCAGAATATTGTACGAAATGGAAATATAAAAATTGGAAATTTATCCTTTGAAGAGGTGGAAAAATTCAAATACCGAGCAACAGTAACAAACATAAATGATACTCGGGAGGAAATTAAAAACAGAATAAATATGGGAAATGCCTGTTATTATTCGGTTGAGAAGCTTTTATCATCCAGTCTTCTGTCAAAAAACCTGAAAGTTAGAATTTATAAAACAGTTATATTACCGGTTGTTCTGTATGGTTGTGAAACTTGGACTCTCACTTTGAGAGAGGAACAGAGATTAAGGGTGTTTGAGAATAAGGTGCTTAGGAAAATGTTTGGGATGAAGTTACAAGAGAATGGAGAAAGTTACACAATGCAGAACTGCATGCATTGTATTCTTCACCTGACATAATTAGGAACATTAAATCCAAACGTTTGAGATGGGCAGGACATGTAGCACGTATGGGCGAATCCAGAAATGCATGTAGAGTGTTAATTGGGAGGCCGGAGGGAAAAATACCTTTGCGGAAACCGAGAAGTAGATGGGAAAATAATATTAAAATGGATTTGAGAGAGGTGGGATATGATGATAGATACTGGATTAATCTTGTTCAGGATAGGGACCGATGGCGGACTTATGTGAGGGCGGCAATGAACCTCCGGGTTCCTTAAAACCCAGTAAGTAAGTAAGTAAGTAAGTAAGTAAGTAAGTAAGTAAGTAAGTAAGTAAGTAAGTAAGTAAGTAAGTAAGTAAGTAAGTAAGTAAGTAAGTAAGTAAGTAAGTAAGTAAGTAAGTAAGTAAGTAAGTAAGTAAGTAAGTAAGTAAGTAAGTAAGTAAGTAAGTAAGTAAGTAAGTATTATTATTATTATTATTATTATTATTATTATTATTATTATTATTATTATTATTATTATTATTATATCCATCTATATAGCTGCTGTATTAGTTAATATCATTACTACTTCCTTTTGTACATCCCAGTTTTATTGTGGAAAAATAGAATTACAAATTTGAATAATATGTACAAAATCGCAATATTACTCTTCCAAAAGAAATATTTTTGTCATAGGTTCTCCATATGCAAAACTGATTTTAGGCGATCAATCACTCTTCGAACAAAAGTTATTTTATGATGAAGTTATGAAATTATTTTAGTTACGTTCCTAAAGATTTCACCATAATTTTATGTTGAAAGAACCTTTTCCTTAAGATGAGCACTAATTTGAAACGAGTGAAAGTATGCTTGGCACCAGTAGGGCTATGTCAAATGTTTTAAATTTCGTAAGGAAAACGACGCACTAGAAGGAATGGTGAAGGGAATAAGAATTCGGGGTAGAAGTAGATATCAGATGATAGACGACATTAAGACATTTTTATTTTTTATTTTAGTAGGTTATTTTACGACGCTTTATCAACATCTCTGGTTATTTAGCGTCTGAATGAGATGAAGGTGATAATGCCGGTGAAATGAATCCGGGGTCCAACACCGGGAAACCTCAACCAGGTAACTTGCCCCGACCGGGAATCGAACCCGGGCCACCTGGTTTCGCGGCCAGACGCGCTAACCGTTACTTCACAGGTGTGGACGACATTAAGATATATGGATCATATGAGGAAACGAAGAGGAAGGCAGAAAATAGGAAAGATTGGAGAAAACTGGGTTGGCAGTGAAAAACCTGTCCTTGGGCAGAACACCAAATGAATGAGTCATTATTTACTGGCATGAATTGAAAAAAAAACTCTCTCAAAAGCAACTTTAATTGCTGTTTATTTGTTTTTGTTTGTTTTCTTCCCTACTTTCTTCCTTCCTTACTTATTTACTTATTTGCTTACTTATTTGCTTATTTACTTACTGATTTACTTATTTATTTACTTACTTTCTTCTTTTTTTTACTTACTTTGTTTGTTTATTTATTTACGCCATTTGCCATAGCAACAACAATGAAATAATTCAAACATGTTTTTGGAAAAATAAAATAATCTTTCTCGACTTTTGAATATCCTATATTTATTCAGTAATGTGTAATCGCATTTGATTTCCAGAAATTTTGGGACTAGTTACAGGTTATGGTCTCATAGTCGCATTGCCCAACATTTGAAATGGTTACCAGAGCATAGGTAATTAAGTACGGACACTTCGCGTCGGTACCTTTGATATAGCCGGACTGAGTTCAATGACTTTCAAGCCAGCTAGAGCGTGAGATTCTGCTTTCTCCCTAGAGTTGGCGCTGACATCACACCAGCTAGCAGTCGACACAGCGGAAATATAACACATATAATTAATACATCTAGGTACATTATGTACTCAAAATAAAATAAATTGGATCCATAAAATAATAAATCCGTCATTAACTGTAATGTCTAGACTCCAGAGTTCCTTTATAATAAGAGTTGAGAAGTTGACCCCAACAACAATTAAAATATGTAATGATTTGATAGCACTGAAAATGGAAAAACCATATACCTATATTATATTGTATACAAATATTAAAAAAAAATTGATACTTAATTTTATAATGTATTGTATTATTTTATAATATAATCTATTATATCTGAAATATAAAAATTATTATTACTACTAGTTCGTCACTGAGAAATAAGGAAAAGCTGTTAACTTGAATTTATTTGAAGCAAAGCGTTACTGGATTATGCAATAAGGTAGGCGATGTTTGGATCCTGTGTCTCAACTCTATACTCAGTTATTATCTTAGCGTATGCTCGATTACACTAACCTCTAGCGCTTGAAAGTGAAACTAAACGCCGGCGCACAGAGAAACAAAACACAGGAAAATTCGCTCAGTGTCCATTCTTTGTAATCCCTATTCGCTGTGGTTACCTTCTACGTTAAGTCTGTTATACCTTATTATCCCACCCAATTGGACTTGTCAGGACCCTCTACGGCCTATTCCCGGTAGTCTTTCTTAAGTGTCGGGTTCACGGAATCGTTATAGCCGTTGTAGGGTATGCTGAATGTTTTAAAATGAAGCACCAATTACCAGCAGCAAGTCGAATGTTTCTTTCGTTGTCTACCAAAGCGACAGCTCTCCCGTCTCCTTTTAATTTGTCAAATATGAAATATAAACCAAAGCAAGATGTTTAATTGTGACAAATTGTGCCATATAATGATAATTTTAATCAATAGCTCCCGCCCCACTGTTGTAAAACTTGAAAGGTTTATTACAGATCGGTGCAGTAAAAGAAGCACGCGGCCCAACACTTACGGTGGAAAGTGGTTCATGCAGTGGCATTTGTGACCTCTTGAATATCATTTTCATATACAGAAATATTGAATTCATATTTCTATACTTATGAAACTATCTTAGTGCAATAATGCTTTCTGTATATTTGCGTTTATCGACTGTGATTCGCGTTTTAAAAAGTGATCGCTTTATTTCTTTTATACTCGATCATGCCGAAATGTAGTAGGCCCTAATTATACACCTGGTAGTAGCCCTTTAATGCACCTCATTAAAGAACACCTATTCATTATAATTCAGTTGCTCAGCCAATGACAAATCATCTTTGTACCGTTATAAACCCGCCAGTATCGATTATTCTCGGATATGCAATCGAAAGACAATTAGCGAAAAGTCACGGAGGCTGAAAATCCAATACTGTCGGAGAAGGTTATGTTCTGTTACTATAATAATTAGCGTTAATTGTAAATAATATTCAAATAAATTCAATTTGTCATCTCGTTTTTCAATTCTAAATCAATTTCCAGGTTATATCAAGACTAATGTTCTCTAGGTTATATCGAGGTCAATGATATTCGTGCCTCGGAAAAAATCAATACTTTCGCGTCTGCGCACATCTCACAATTCAGGTCAGTTCCGTTCGTCACTACATAACCATAACATGAAAACTTATGAATAATTTCAAGTTAGAAATATGGTCGAGCATAAAAAGTCGTATGAAACTTGCCTATAATGGTAATTAAGACGCTCGTATGAAAATTATGAAATTCGCTTGCGCTCGTTTCATAAACAAACATACTCGCGTCTTAATTACTACCATTAAAGGCTCGTTGCATAATGTACTATTATGTTTCTAATATTGACCTGAAGATGACCAATGTTGGTCGAAAACGTTAGTTAGTCTAGCCCACATTAAAAATAACATTGTAAAGGTTTCTTAACCTACTAGTTTACTTGATAAGTTTGTAGACTTTGTAGACTTAAAAAACATCCTCTTAAATATTTTGTGAATCAGGTGTTTAATGATATTGATAACACACTGATATCATTCAAATCTACCTAGTGATTATTTTTAATCAACACTTTACGCAGGTCTGCGACTCAGTGTTAAATGAAGAATTTATACTAGAAAACGTAAAATCTGTTTGATGATAATTTCAATACTAACGTGCCGAATATTTGTAAAACATAAAATATAATATTAATACAGGGACATCATTTTATTTTTACTAACATTTTTAATATTAACTTGCCTATACCTCTGGATCAACGACGTTTGCTACCCCGTTCCACGACTGGAGTTCGATGATACCGGCGTAATATACAAACAAATCACTTTACTAGGTATAGGAGGGAAGAAAAGTAGTTCATCCATTTACGTAAACTAGGAAATATCGCGATTTTGAGTTTGATCATTTTCATTAGGTTTTTGTTTAATCAAAATACAGTACAGTATTAACAATGAGTGTTTTTACTCACGAACTGAGCTGTCCATGTGGACGTATTCATCATGCAGTGTATGTTATACTGTCTACAGCACATTAGCGTACAATATAGAGAATGAAGTTAAATTGAAAAATAATCATAATATGGATATTTAAACACATTTTAAAAATGGTGGCCGTTCATTTCGATACAGGCTTTAGTTCTAATGTGGATATTATCGCACTATAGACTATTGTACCTAATCCCAATTACTAGTTTCGTCCTTCGTACTAGTAACTCATGTTGAAATAATTCTGTACCTACTCTATAAAAGAGTACCTTATGTAGTGTAAATTCAATCTTCACTTCCGCCCGACCCGCACAGATAAAATTACTGAGACATACTATCTACTGTCCGTCCAAGTGGTTATGTCGTAGGATCGTAAAAGGGAGGAAATCACGTGACAGTTAATTACTTAACAAGGCCCTTTTATTTAAGTTATTTTAAACAGTTGTATAATATTACGTAGACGTCCAATTTCCTAACAGAAATTAATGTTCTGAGAAAGGAGCTAAGACAGCCCAGCCACTAGCTGGCGAATAAAAGCTGGTGGGGGAAACCGGGATACGACGTAGGCAAATGGACGACAGTACCTGTGCGAAAATCATTCAATATTGAAAGCTCATTCGTCACTGGAAAACGCGAACATATTTTTGGAACGTACTGTTTACTATGACCGTAAGGCTACTATGACTGTATATGCAGTCTTGGTTCTGTGTAGAGGACGGTTAAACTTCATTAGTAGAAGGGGTGGGAGTGAAGTACATTAAAAAACTCAGGTACAATAAAAGTTGAAGTAAAAATAAAATGATGTCCCTGTACATTCTTTGAATTATCTACGATTATTCAGAATTTAGAAAGAGAAGCTTAATACAAAGACCACATTACTCAACGTCCTGAGATTTGTGGACAAGAAATACAATATATGTGTTTTATATATGTGTTCTTATCATTGTATCTTTTCACCTAAGTTTAATTGTATTTTTCAGCAAATCACGTCACCTGAAGATGACACTTAATTGAAAAGTAGAAAATATTCGTGATGCATAATTTAATATATTGTAATTGATGTAACAGAATTCATTTCTGCTTCCATATCTTGGTAAGTGATAGACTGAAAATTAAACAAACTATATGATATTATAACACTGTTGAGATTAGTTTTACTGATTATATTACAATCTTCATGAGCACGATAGTTTATGAGAAGAGAATCTACGAATGGCTGAAGTCCCAATATTTTGTGTGTTGAAAGTTTTCTATTATTTTTTTAGTAGACAACGTAGCGAAGAAGCATGGGATCGACTGAAGATGATGCAGCTTGTAGCACTTGTGCAATGTGTGTTTCATATTACCGAAGACGTATCGCACAATCAAAGGTCAATACGGTAATTAACCCACATTGCTATTATCATCATCTCTTTCTTCCTCTAATTTAAATCACGTTTATAACCGTAACTTTAAAATATCACAATGAAATCTTGGAAATTGTGTTTTAATATATCCCACATTTCGATAGCAATATTATATACCCCATTTATTGGAAATTATAGTCTTGAGCTACAATAGTTGTTAAAAGTAAATTTAATCCATATTATCCTTTACATAGTAACTTATATGTAATACATGTGTGCAAGCGGAGAGAGTAAATTGGTCTCCCATTATTTGGTTAAGCGTTCTTCAGTAATATGATGTTGCAGGCCTGTATAAATCGCTGGCGGTTAAAAGATCTCGGTTTTACATCGCTTCAAGATTCATAACGATCCTCGCTCGAAATGCTCGTCGTTATGGCGTAGTTATGCAACAATAAAAATAAACTTTAAAGACAATTTGGTATCCTGTGAAGCAGTTTCTGATTAGATGCAATAATGTAAACAAACCAGCCTTTTCTGTAACTTTATGCTACAGTAGGAGCTTATAGTGCCAAGAACATGGATTCGATGTCCCGCATTGAGTGCATTCAAATTTTTGGTGGAGAAGATCGGAGGATATGGGCGTAAACCAGTGATGTCAAAGCAAGCGCATTTTTTCTGACCTTGACGTCGTGCGCGGGCATTAAGCGCTAGGTATGCTAGGAGGAATAAGCAGCCTGTTGGATTAAGAAAACAGTGGTGCACAAACTTCAAACGGAACGTGAAATTTTATGTCGTTATTTTTATATGGCTTCTTTCTGTTTGTTATTTTCTATATAGTCTGTAAAACAAAAATACTAACATCTATTTCTTAGCCTAATATTGCAGTTGTGTTTTAAACGTTAGTAACATAATAAAGAGTAAAGAAGGAATATTCACACAAATTCCATGATAACTACAACTATATTGCACTAAGTGAATTAAACACATCATTAATAAAGAAAGTGATATCCCAAAGTAAGACACTGAATATGACATGATAAGTTGAAATTGATATTGATGGTATCTTTAGCCTTACAAAAGTAATCAAAACAATATTATAGTACAAAGCAAAGTTGTCTAGGTATATGTTTTAACTGTAATTAATATTACACAATAAAACTCTTATCGCATTCTGCTTTTAGGTGATATTGGTGCGCAACTTTCTGTTATCAGAATATTAAATTATCTCGAAATCTGCTGAAGCTATAGAGCTGACGATTTACTAACACATAGGCGCGTATCTTTTGTTTGTGATGTACCCTAACAGTATTTTCTTTGTTAATTCATTTCCTTACAAACATTTTCCATGCGAATATTTTCAAACATTTTAATACACTATCTTCAATAATACGTATTTACGATATATTAGATTTACGAAAACGTTGTTTTAGTACCTGTAAGGCTACTAAATAAACATATCTGAAAATTTCACTTTTCTGTAAAAGAAAAGTTGAGAAAATATTCTCTTTGAATAAAAAAGCAAACTTGTGGAAAATGAACATTAAAATTAAAACTTAGATTCTTATAATGCACTTATACTTCTCAGACAAATCTAAAAATTAACATGGATACAGTTTTAATAAGTTATCTTCCTTTTATCCATTGAATCAGTGCTGGCCATCCCTGTATATAGCTCGACCAAGCGGCATATACCACCTCTTTCGTCTATCTCTTTCCTTTCCCCTTAAAGCGCTCAGGCTCTCCTGGGCTCTAAAGCGCGCGCTTGTTCCTGTGGGCATCAATTGACATGCCTGGCGTAAACTGTGCGCTGTTATCCAGCGTCAGTGGAATTCGATAGTGTTTGAATAAAGTGAGGTAAGTCATAAAAATGAGTTTTGAGATAAATGGAAATTAAACTTCGGACCCTTATTGCAAATAATTTTCTACACAAATAAAACACATCAGATGCTAGTATTATTTTGTTTTTTGCACACCACGTGTATAATTTAACTCGTGTATTTATAGCGTGACCAGATTTACATCGATAGAAAAGAGGACACAAAGCTTAAAAAAGGAGGACATTGTTCGATAAAAGAGGACAGAAAATATGTACTTAGATTTAGGTTGAGGCCTATATTATACTATAAATTACGTCAATATTTATTTTATTACAAAATATTTACAGTACAGTCGGTCTGAGTAGCGTAGGTCGGTATAGCCCTGGCTTTCTGTGCTCGAGATTGCAGGTTCGATCCCGGCCCAGGTCGATGATATTTAAGTGTGTTTAAATACGACAGGCTCATGTCAGTAAATTTACTGGCATATAAATCATCATAATCATATTCATTATATATGTAATAAATTACGTAAAACATTATGTTACTTTGTTATTGTAAGAAATATTTTGTCAATTAACTGTTTACGTGTAATTTATTTAGCATTATTTCAATCTATATTTATGTATGGTATTATAGGTTGGAGTGGAACTTATAAATCCAACCTTTATCCGTTAATTTTACTACAGAAAAAAGTATTACAAATTTGTTACTTAAACATTTCAAAGTCTTCAACATTAAACAAATGCATTATTTTATTTTATTAAAATATTTTCATAGAAATGTTAATAACTTTGAAAGGTATATACATAAATATAGAACTGAATATGAATTCTCTGCGTTTGTCTGAACCAAAATGTAAAACCAATGCAGCTTTTTATCATAGCATGAGTCAAGGTCCCAGATTATTAAACAAATTTTATTCCAATAATATTTCAACCACGAATTCTCTCCAAATTAATAAAAAAATAATAAAAAAATGTATTGGATTTATAGTTTGGCTTTAAACATATTAAACACTATTTAATCTGTATTCACTCTCAATTTTAATTTTATTTTTGTCTATATTGGACTCCCCTCCTGAGCACGAGTCATACTCATTCAGGAGTGGGCTAGTTTATCTTTCATTGTATTTATTAACTTGTATTCATTTCAAACTTACTAGCATAAAGTAAAATAAATAAATAAAAGGACTCTTGAAGGACAAAATTCCGGCACACCAGCGACGCTGATATAACCTCTGCAGTTGCGAGCGTCGTTAAATAAACCATAATTTTAATTTTTTTACAGTACAGATTTAGACTTATATCATACTTAAAAAGTATGTTAACATTACAAAATAATTATAGTATAACTTAATAATAATGATTGTACAGTTAGCTACATATGAAAGTCAAGGAAACTATAATTATTAAAGAGGACAGAAAATATAGCCTATATTTAGATTTAGGCTTAGGGCTAATACTTAAAATTATGTCAATATCTATTTTATTACAGCATACTTATGATAAAACTTAATAATATAAAATGATTTTATAGTTAACTACATATTATGAAAGCCAAAGGAACTATAATTATTATCCAAATATTTAAAAGACCGCACAAAATGTGAATTTAATATTGTTTTGTAAGCATTATTGTTAGTTATGATCGTTGGCAAAGAGCATATTTCGTCGATGCTACTGCCACCTAGAGGAAAATTACTTGAAAATGACGTCAAATCAGATAATTTCATAATATCAGCATAGGTCTACTAGTTACGAAAAGGAGGACATTTCTTGATTTTTTAAAATCCGCCCGGACCCCGCAGAAAGACCTAAAAAGAAGAACATGTACGGACAAAAGAGAACGTCTGGTCATTATGTATTCACCTGGAGAACAAAACTCCATTTGCACAAAAAATGACAACTCCCTTTACCCATACACCATCGAATTGGTCGTAGACAGATAAGTTTAAAATTTCGCGATGAAATTACCTGACATTCATCATACAGTTGTAGAACATTTTGATGGGAACCCAAACAAATAAACAGCCTAAGTGGGATTCGATCCTACGCTGCCTCTGTTACCAACTCGCAAAGCCCTGAGCTACGTTGATGGTAACCAATCTGCCTATGTTTAGCGATATCTCATAAACTGTAAGCTATTGTGATTTCTTTTCGCAGTCAATATCCACGGGTCATATAAACCGAGAATGTTTTACTTGAAATACAGGGTGATCCATTTAGGTATGGATAAAATAAAAACACCGTAAAACATTTACTATGAACTTTATTTGTTGAAACTTTGTGCATATAACACTGAAAGATGGGAGATTCCTCAGAGCTCAACATGACCCCCATTGCGCACCCTGCACAACTCATAACGGTGATGCAATTCAGCCCATGTCCGTTGTAACATAAGAGATGTGATTTGTTGAAAAGCTTGAGTAATTTTTACTCTCAGATCATCAATGGTCCTGGGTTTCTGTGAATAGACAAAATCCCACACGAAGACGTCAGGAGGGGTTAGATCTGGGGAGTTTGGGGGCCAAACCAAGAGATAGCTACTTCTCGTACAGGGTTTCGCCTGCGATTTCCTGCATGTTTTTTTTTTAACACAGAACCTGTTTCTACAAATGTTTGATATCACAACATTACTCATACCATATTCACGTCAAATTTCCCTTTGAACTCTTTTAACACTCTCAAATTTAGCATACCAAAGAACACATTGTGCCCGCTGTTGATTTGTAGTAGCCATTTTAATCATCTACGATTTTCATTTGTCCTTTCAGATTATGCATTGTTGATTGTCATATATATTGAAACGCGCATATTTTAACCATAATAATAACCAGCAAGAATTTTGTCCTATTATATAATAGCTTTCCATTTCGAATCTTGCGTACACTACTTTTAATACTAGAATATAAGTAATTGATTAACTAGCGGACTTACTCGTGTTAATTATGTAAGTCTGTGCGGCTTACAGCTGTTTCGGTGCTTCATCACACCATCCTCAGAGCCTACTAGATCTCGGCGTCATCTCGAACTTCTCTGCCTGTTATGTGGGTGCGTTTGATTTTTGAAAAGTGTTGAAAAGTTTAGTCAAATAGTGTGTGTGTACTGAAATTGATTTAAAACACACCCCGATTAAATTCTCAACACACAAATCAATTTCAGTACACACACACACTATTTGACTCCACTTTTCAACACCTTTCAACAATCAAACGCACCCACATAACAGGCTGAGAAGTTCGAGATGACGCCGAGATCTAGTAGGCTCTGAGGATGGTGTGATGAAGCACCGAAACAGCTGTAAGCCGCACAGACTTACATAATTAACACGAGTAAGTCCGCTAGTTAATCAATTACTTATAATAGCTTTATAATAATAAATTAATATTATCCATACCCAAACGGATCAGACTGTATAATCATTTTCACGCAGAAAATAATGGAGGCCTTATTTGAAAAAGTAACAAAAAGGATGAAATTTGACAAGTTGCGATATACTAAAAATAATTATTTTCTTTGCAAAATAATACAGAGTTAAAAATATATCATTTGAAAGTGAGCCTGCACAGAATATAGCGATGTCATTATGAGATCTAATACTACATGGTTAACTTTCAGTCCTTACATTATTTTGTTTTGATAAAGGACTGTAACATCCTTTTAGTATAATAACTCAGGATAATAAAAGACCGATTTGTAAAATGAAAGGTGACTGGGGGTTACAATTAGGTTTGTGTGTGTTGGAATGGGGTGGTTTAATCAGCAGGTCACGGAAGGGGAGGAGGAGAATTAGCTATATGGCAGCTCCAGACAACAGGAAGGAGCCACCTATTGTTGCTTAAAGCTATTCCTCCTCCCAGCCTTTTTGCTAGTACTAAACGTCTTCGCTTAATGGACGCCCACACGCCAGTACACTATCATCATCGTAGTCATGATCATCTGTAAAGCTCCTTGTTAGTTTCTTGCCCTCTCCTCTCCTCTGCTCTGCCTCTGACGACGGCTGTAATTCACGCCTTCAAGAAATTCATCTTCAAAGAAATGAAGATTTTAAGACGAGGTGATACACATAATATGTTAAATACTGTTTATAAACTCGTAAACCAATTGTTTTTAATTGAAACATAAGTAACAATGCCAAAAAATTATACAATGAATTTAATTTTATGATTTCACTCATTGCTTGCATCTACACTGATATAAGCAATAAGCAAAGATAATTGAACGTCTTGATCATACCACAGGATATGAATCTCAACATAATTTCATTCTTGAGTTACTAGAAATTTTATTGCCCATTTCTATGTCTCAAATATAATTGCAAAGAAATATTTTTACGATAATTAAATAAAACAAAAACTTCAAGAATAACACGTAATAGTGCATTTTGAGTCCAGTTCCATTAATTACAGTCTGAATATTTCAACTGGCTTTATTAACACCAGTTGTAGATATACGGTCTTACTAATAAACCGTGTATAGTTTTTATACCAGACTTATGCAGAACTGGGAGAGAAACTTTACTAATAAACCATGCATAAGCGTTGGATTTATAAACATCCTATAACTATACATGGGAATTTCTTTGCAGTAGCTACACGAAGTTATATACATGAAAACCTCTTGTTTAAACGTTGTATCACGGCCGACTTGATGTTCCCTTCGCTTTTAAGGAGAAGCGAAGCGAGCATCAAATCGGCCGTTGTTGTATATAGAGAAAAAAATGGCCTCCCTTCTAACAGCTGTTCGTATCGATTGTCATTTTATTATAATGGTTGCCTTGGAACCACAGAAGAACAAATCAAAGAACACAGAATAATTAGAATAATATTGCTGTAGCTGTACTCTTTGACCAAAATACAGGAGTGGTAATCGACAGATCCAGTTTTACTATTGATATTTAGCGCACTCACTATCGGATGTATTAGAGAACCTCAATTATTCCACAGTCTAGTATATACAGTCACGAAGCTTGAGTTGTTGAGAGTAGGCCTATTAGGAACAATAGACTGTGACGGTATTATTTCGCATTGTCTGTGATGAGGCGATAGTAGCGATCCTAGTGGTTAGCAACTATCTATGGATGCATATTCCCTACGTATTGAGCTTCGTGATTGTATATAGTAGACTGTGGTTATTTCATTACCTTTCGTAATGAAGTGATGACGAAACGATGACGTAGCTGTGTAACAGTTGTACTGTTATACACGACGTGTGTAGTGATTATTAGTAAGAAATTTACACACGACTTATATAAGTCAGTTGAACGTCTGTATAAGAGTTTTTATTA
This sequence comes from Periplaneta americana, assembly GCF_040183065.1. Classification (NCBI taxonomy): domain Eukaryota; kingdom Metazoa; phylum Arthropoda; class Insecta; order Blattodea; family Blattidae; genus Periplaneta; species Periplaneta americana. The sequence continues at coordinate 193,975,151 of NC_091117.1, read as the reverse complement.
CTAAGACCGATACTGTTAAGTGGAATGATTCTGGCACCTATTTACTTTCATGATAAGATTTTTCAAGTTTCTGTCAGTTACCAGTGCGATACTGAAATGTTTCTTAAAAAAAACTGTGCTGTTGTTAGAACATGAGATTAGGAAATTTTAAGAAGTAAAAGTAATGTTTATCGGTCATGTTGCATGACGACTTGGTAATTGTTGTTTTAATTGCCAATTACTTCAAAACAAGTAACAGAGGCCTACTAATTCTAAGTCTGTTAGTGAAGTGGAAGGATAATCTAATGATAATCATGTGATGATTATGATAGCATGTTTTTTTCGGTGGAAATTATCATTATTAAATCCTTAAGCTGTCAATTGGAACTTATATAGTAGCTTCTGCGTATTATCTTCACTTTCTGTTAACAAAACCATATATGTACAAAGCATAGGTCTATTAATTTTATATCTTGTTTTTCCAGCCCATATCCCATACTTACATTCTTAGTTTCTTTTATTATTTCGTCCATAATAACATTAAATAGACTAAGATTAAGGCTATCTCCTTGTCGTATTTCTGTTCCTATTGACATAAATAAATAAATAAATAAATAAATAAATAAATAAATAAATAAATAAATAAATAAATAAATAAATAAGTAATTAAGTAAGTAAGTAACTAATAAATAAATAAATAAATAAATAAATAAATAAATAAATAAATAAATAAATAAGCAAGTAATTAAGTAAGTAAGTGAGTAAGTAACTAATAAATAAATAAATAAATAAATGAATAAATGAATGAATGAATGAATAAATGAATAATAAATAAATGAGTAAATAAATAAAAGTAAATAAAAATAAATAAATAAACAAATATAAATAAATAAGAATAAATAAATAACTAAATAAATAAGTGAGTAAATATGTAAGTGAGTAAATAAGTGAGTAAATGGGTAAATAAATAAATATAAATTAATAAATAAATAAAAATAAATAAATAAAAATAAAAAAGATAAATAAATAAGTAAATACATAAGTAAATAAATAAATAAGTAAATAAGTAAGTAAATAAATGAACAAACAAATAAACGAATAAACGAACAAACAAACAATTAAATAATCAATTAATTAAATAAATAAATACATTAAAATAAATAATAAATAAATAAATAAATAAATAATTAAATAAATAAATCCGTGGTGCAACAGCCCATTGAGAGCCAGGGTCTAGTAGCCGGCTGTTGGCCTCACGTCCACATGCCTCAGCAGAGGTGAACGATCATCCAATCAGAACGGAGGTATTGTGTGGTTAGCACGATAATCCCCCAAGCCGTTCTAGCTGCCGGGTTTCGCTACCTATCGCAGTTGTCTAAATTCATCATGATGCTGAGTGGGCATCGGTCCCATACATTGGCGCGAAATTCCATAAGAAAATCTTTCCCCATGAGGACTCGAAACAATACGCATTCCGTAGCGCGAGTCCTAGGAAGGATTCCTTAGAGCACGACGCCATTGAAAGGGACTAAAAGAACAATAGAAGCAGTTATTAAGATCACTTTTTAAGAAACATTATTTTTTAATTTTCTTTATGGACACATGATAACTAAGCGATCATACGTGACATTCTATTTGAACCTAGAGTCTCTAAGGAAATAAACTGAAATGTTGAGCTGGGAATGTGATAGAAGGTAACTGTAAACTTTCATGTAAGAATCTTCTGAATAGTATTATACTTCAAGATACAAAAAAATTACTAATTAATGAGGGAACTGTTGAATGCAACTTTAAGGATTTGACTACGATTAAGTCTTAAAGTTTTGTTCATAAATTAGCAGAAAATAATGACTCGTTCCTCTGGTGTGGCGAATGAGAGATGAAACGTAAAAGTCTAGACACATTTCCTGCCTTGCTGGAGTGAATCAAAACTGACAACTCTCCCTGGATGTAGGCAGACATTCATATGCGTTAATTATTTTTAATTGAGATGCAATCTTGATAAATGGTTTCAGTTGAAATAAATCTGATGAGATTACCATAAAGATAAAAGACAAACACTTTAATTTAAAAATCCTGTTGGTGGTTTTCTCATGCAATTTTAATTAAATTATTGTTTTAATTTGCTGACTTGTGCATGATACGTCTACTCACGTATCGCTGACATTTTCAGGGAGGCGAAATAGGATAACATGATCACTAGTACAATAGTAGTTGGTACGTTAACCAAGCTAATAAGTTCTAATAATAATCACATAAAAAGGAAATCTAAAGGAAAGTGTAGAATTCCCTTGTAAAACTATTAATGATAAACACAATTTTATCTATCAAAATTTAGAAATAAAACATTAACAATGGACTGACACTGAATATAAAAATACAAATTAATAAAACCACCTCTGTCGTTACGAATATATAGGTTTGTCTCTAAATTTACAATAAGTTGTTACTTTATTGGATAGGAATCTACAGTGAGAGTTAAATCTAACGGATAGGAACTATAATAGTTTGGAAAGCAGATCGCCAGCTCTCACGGATAACGTTCTTGCCGTCTCGCGGCACTACAGTCTGGTAAGTGATCTTTGGTGTAACTAGTGAATTGTTTACGTAAAGATTAATTTTTTGGTCCTACAGAATATATCTGTTATGGTAACAATGGTTATTAGAGGAGAAAAATTCGCTCCGGCGCCGGGGATCGAATCCGGGTACGTACCAAGCGCTCTGACCACTGAGCTACGCAGAAGTTTAATCGACAGCAACGGATCGAATCCCTCTCCTCCACTGGATTTTCCAGTCTGCAGGACTTGGGATGAGTGCCGAATCCATACCGGTTGTGTGTGCCGAAGGAAAGTGCATTGAAATTTTTATATTCCTGATTAGTATTTATTTATTTATTTACTTATTTATTTTTTATTTATTTATTTATTTATTTATTTATTTATTTATTTATTCCTGTAACCACTACAGGTTGCCATTGAAAAAAAGTATCATGATAAAATAAATATTGAGGAAATGCCTTGAGACTTAATTAAACATATTTTTGTTGTACAGTGAAAAATAACAAATTGAAATAGATTGAAACACCATAGTAATATGCGTTACAAGAGCGGTATGTTGAAGTTTTCATGTTCGAGGAAAAGTTTGATAAAGCGAAACGTAGTTGAGCTTTTTTAATTTCCGAGAATTGAAAGAAAGCATACCGCTCGTGTATCGTACATTATTTTGTGCGAAGATCGTTTATTACATACCTGAAAGAGGAATTTCTAATTAGTTGCAACGAAATCTCCATCTTGGTTTCTGTTCAATGACGGCAAATTTGCAAAACAAAAATATCTATCTTCAACATTGTTGCTGTAAAATGTTTTCTGTGTTTACTATACTCCAGCAGGCCGTGATATACGTCTGTATTTCCCCCCCCCCCCAGTCTATAAATGCGAACTTAAAACAAACGGTAAGGTTATGTAATGATTTATTTTTCATTTTAATTTTTTAACAATATTATTTATATAACATATTGCAGTAATAACATCGGCAAGTTTAATTTTGCCGGTCAAGGAGATGTTTAGAAATGGAAAATATCTTTGACATCTAATTCTGCACATTGAAATTAATTGTTACATTTGTGCAGTTATTCAGAGTCACTGGAGCACCATCACCAGTTGTTTCTGTTGTGAAACTTTTTTGCATGAATATTGATGTCTAAACTACAAAATTAGGTGAAATTGCAGTGGTACGTTTCCAATTTATAATTATTACTATATTGAACGTCTCTAAAAATAATATGTTAAAAGCCTAAAGCAGTAAAATCAATATGTCACATAAGAAGTAAGAAGAGGGAAATTGTTATGTGTGTTAGGTTAGGAATACTGAATGTGGAATTTTAGACATTCCGCGGATTGGTTTTGTGCGGAAACCAAGCAAATACGCACGATCTCGCACAAAATAATATAGGCCTACGAAGTAACGTCAAGAAGATGTGACTTAAAATCATGGCCTATATGTATGATGCCTGAAAATAAGTAGGCCTATTGATCCTTTGAGTGTTGCAATTGTTAGATCTCTTAAAATATCTTTATGTAGGCCAAAAGATTTACAGAAGTCAACGTTCCTTATTTTGTTTGTTTGTTTTAATGTGATCGAAGACTCAATGGAATTATTATAATTGGCTTAATCCATGACCGACAATTGTGAACAGGACGTAAAATATTATAAGTAACTTATAGAAGAACATGATTTTTTAGTTCTGGTGTTCATTCCATTCACTTTAAATATTATTATAGACAGCTGTTTTACTTTCGTTGTACCTCATATGCATTTAAAAGCATTAATTTAAACTGTATGTTACTTTTTAATTTCTTCAATAGCTTATTTATTTTTACTTTTTAGAAAGTGATTTTTTTTGTGTACTTAATAACAATAAGAAAATGTGCTACTATCTAGCGGTTAGGAGAAGAATTAGTCAACTGAATACGCGGTTATTGAGCAATTAGTTTCGCCTGGAAATTAGTAGCTACGTCTTTGATGGGTGGTAGCCAAATATTCGGAAGTTTTGATTGGTCTACATAATGATATTATAATTTGAGCAGCTCTCATTTGTTCCGTTCTTTTCTTTGCATTTTCTTTGGGTGAAAGATAGGCTACTTCAATTTAGAGGGTGGAGATATTTTACCAGTTTATTTTGTGGCAGCCTAATAGGTACTTACGCTGTGCTATTTGCGAGGCATTGTTTTTGTTGTTCTTGAGGACTTTTAGTCTTCCTGCCAGGAGCCTACTTGTCTCGCCTATGTGCACCCGATTACATTCACACGGGATGTTGTAAATGCAGTGTCTGGTGTGCAAGGGCATCGGTTTTGGTTTAACGCTGCGAAGAAATTGGTAAAAATTGTTGATACTGCATTGCATTGTCTTCTTTTCATCCATTCATTCACTCATTCATAGTGTTCTGCTCAAGGGCAGGTCTTTCACTGCAAACCCAGCTTCCTCTAATCTTTCCTATATTCTGCCTTTCTCTTTGTCTCCGAATATGATCCATATACTTTAATGATGTCTATCAACTGATATCTTCTTCTGCCCCGAACTCTTCTCCCGTTCACCATTTCTTCCAGTGGATCCTTCAGTAGGTATGCTGTATTTTTTTTTCATGGAGTACAGTTTTATAGAAAGGACTTTGCCGACAGACCTTCTACTGCCCCCTACTATTTGGTTGTCATAAATAAATATCTTTCTTACGGTGACGGAAATCTTGTCTTCTCCTGTCAGTAACCAATCACAACCCTTGTTCAGAAGAATTGACAGGCTCTCGTCAAATCCACGTGGAGGCAGAGTTGCTGCATCTTTTCCGAATTCCAAGAATCCCGTCAGTCTCATTTCGAGAGTCACCAGGATTATGGCAACTGTGCAATGTTGGGACGAGGGGACAGGATGGAATTGTCAGAGGTGTTTGTGTAGAAGTCATAAATCTGTGAGTGTTCTAAGGAGCCATCGAACTGCACTCCTTGAAATAAAATAAGGTATAGTTTCTTCTCAGCCAGTGATCCAGTCAATTACTTTTCCCCTTCCTGATCAGTTTCAGCATCATTCTTTCTTCACTCACTCTTTCCAACACAGCTTCATTTCTGATTGTCTGTCCACTTCACACGTTCCATCCTTGTCCATATCCACATTTCAAATGCTTCTAGTCTTTTCTCTTCACTTTATCGTAATGTTCATGTTTCTGCCCCATACAACGCCACACTCCACACAAAGCACTTCACTTCACTGGATTTATCGGGACATCTCAGACCTCTCGTGACATTACTATAGATAACATTTATAATCTAAGGAACGAAATCGCTTCCTCTGCATCTTAAGGCATACTTCTCGACTGTAAGACCAATTTGGACTCAAGTGTGTGTAATATGGGACTCTGCAGCCAATTCACATACAGTTCAAAACCGGCTGTTCGCTGATTCACCATGTTTCATCGGCAATGCCACACTTCATAGAGACCAAGTCCCCGACGTTACCACGGTCCTTACCATACACTACAACCACAGGCTAGTGTAGACAGTCACGAAGCTCAATACGTAGTAAATATGCATCTTTAGATAGTTGCTAACCACTAGGATCGCTAATATCGCCCCATTACAGACAATGCGAAATAGTACCGGCACAGTCTATTGTTCCTAGCACCCTCACAACTCAAGCTTCGTGACTGTATATACTAGGCTGTGCTACAACAAACTTTCTTCTTCTTGTTTTAATCCTCTTATAAATAAAATTCTTGCACAAATGCTAACTTCAAGACACGAATGAAGATAAAGGCGATGCGCTACTGAAATTTCTAAAATCCACAATTATTTAGCTAGAGGGTTGGAATTTTTACTAAATTAGTATATCAATATCACAATCACAAATTGTAAATTTTAATATTTTCTCATAAATACTTTTTAAAAAATATAAGTTATTTTGTTGTTGTTTTGTTTTTCATTTTCCTTGAAATCATATTTAAAAAAAATATATATATGTTATTTTTTAATATATTTTTCTTAAAAGTAACACTGCATATTGCGTAATGAAGCATTAGTAAAGATTACTCTAATTTGTTCATTTGTAAAAAAAAATATATAATTTATTTAATGTTCAAATATTAATAAAAAACAATACTGCTTTAGACTTACGTATAATTTTCTAGCAATAAAACTGTGCTGAATACAGTCAATCAAACGCTTCATTTCACAACAGAGATATTAATGAATAACTATGCCAAGTTTCATCACTCTAGATTTAACCACTGAGAAATAAAATGAATACTTGTGGTTGAAAACGTAGGATAATTAAATTCAAAGTTTTGGTTACACATTACTCGCAAATTAACACAACTTCTACCAATTATATAAACGTATACTTGTAATTAAAATACTGAGATAAATTTCCGCACATTTTTTAGCACGAAAATAAAACAAAAATGATAAAATTTGTCAAAATTCGGCTATTTTCAGTAGCGCATCGCCTTAAAGCAGAATAGACATACATACTGATCTTAGAAATCTGCTTTAAGTAGTCAGAAATACCTCCATTGGGAGTCATCATCGAGTACATGTATCGTGTATAGGTATATTTTATCTGTAATTTTCTCAATTAAAATGTAATTTGTTACAATAAAGATTTTATTCTAAAAAATCTGCCAGAAGACATTCAAATAGGTATAGCAAAACTTCCTCCTAATCTGAAGGACAACTAGTTCGAAACTTTAGCATGCGAATAAAATGCAAATCGTTGAACCTTGTTTTGTCTCTGCCTTGCAGTATTCGGCACATTACGTCCTGAAATATTTATGTACATGAGACTGTACTAAAGGTATAATTATACGGCAAGACAAATTGAACGAATATAAGCAGTATCTCCAAAAATTGCTTCGAGCTTCGCCCTCGAGGAATCTAGGAATGAGAAAGAAAAAAAAATGAAAATTTGTGTTACCGTGCTATGTAAATTTACTTTTCTCTATTTTCATTTTCTAAATAGTGTAGGCTACGCTATCTGCTGAGTGCTCAGTTTGTCAGGTCCAAATTGTCGTGATTAAGTTAGCTGTGAAATTGTGTGTACACAGCAATTCTGGTGATCCAAATACCATATTAAAAACTGAATGAAGGCGAAACCTAAGCGATTTAACCTAGTGGAATACCAGAATTTTGTCAAGGGGAAGGGTTATTATTAAAATTGTTTACAATCTACATTATCACTATTCTAAATTTTGTGTATAATAATAATGATAATAATAATATTAATAATAATAATAATAATAATAATAATAATTTAGGGATAGGATTCTTAGGTAAATAAATATTTTATTTGTACTGTAACAGAAAATCGTAATTGTGTTTTAAGGGGTTAGGTATAGCTTACAGCAGTAAAATTTTGGAAATATTCAACATTTTTTCCTCCATTACTATATCTTGTACAATAATGAAAATTAATAGTAAAACACTGTCCTTATGCTAAATGAAAAAAATATTTTTACGATTTAAAAAAATTATTTACATTTTTTTTTTAAATCCGTTCACTGTGCAGTGATGAAGCGTTTGCCACATAATTAAAAACCTATCCAACATTCTGTGTGTATTTACGCGTGTTATGTCTACAATATGATGCAAGATCACTTCTCTACCTTTGATAGATTATCTGATAAAAAATAAATTCATTTTAAAAAATGGTCAAATATCAGTAGTTTTTTCCAACACAAAATAAAAAAAATTATTTATTAAGGAATGTAGTTGAAAGAGCATGATATTGTAAACATGCATTTCAGCAATAAAATAAAAGAGAGAGAATATGAAAAAGTTTACAAGTTTTTGAGTTATGAGGGAAATGCTTCATCACTGCATAGTGAACTGCTACCATTCTGAACTTTGAAAAAAAAAAATATATATAAATAATTTTTTTAAATCGTAAAAATATTTTTTTCGTATAGCAGAAGGACACTGTTTTATACATAACAATTTTCATTATTGTACAAGATACAGTAATGGAGGAAAAAAATGTTAAATATTTCCTAACATTTTACTGCTGTAGGCTCTACCTAGCCCCTTAAGTTTCAGGAAAGTTCACCTGAGCTATATTTTAAATTTTATTTCACATAAAAATACATATTTTGAATTTTTTAATGTAAATCCATATTTTCTAATATTCGCATAAAAACACATAAAAATTAAGTTTTCATCAAATAATTTTCGACAAACCCCATTTCAGAATAATCATCTCCCGAATATTCAGTGCAGTTGCTTAGACGTGTCAGTTGGTAACTGTTTCTCAAACACCCTTAACCTCTGTTCCTCCCTCAAAGTGAGAATCCAAGTTTCACAACCATACAGAACAACCGGTAGCAGGCTGTAACTATTTTATAAATTCTACGTCCAGCAGAAAGCACTTCTTTTTAGAGCAGACTGAATGACAAAAACTTCTCAACCGAATAATAATAAGTTAGGCATTTCCCATATTTATTCTGCGTTTAATTTCCTCCCGAGTATTATATATATTTATTACTGTTGCTCCAAGATTATTTGAATGTTTCCACCTTTACAAACAACAAATTTCCAATTTTTGAATTTTTATTTCGTACTATGTCCTGATCACGAGACATAATCATATACTTTATCTTTTCGGGATTTACTTCCAAACATATCTCTCTACTTGATTCAACTAAAATTCCGGGTTTTCCTAATAGTTTGTAAATTTTCCCCTAATCTATTCCCGTCATCCGCATAAACAAGCAGCTGATGTAACCCGTTCAATTCCAAACCCTTTCTTTTATCCTTAACTTTCCTAATGTCATTCTAGAGCAAAGTTAAAAAGTAAAGATATTTGGGTTAAAAAATAAAACTAAAAATTAGGTTTATATCATTGGATGTAACAGCGATCGAACTTCTTACTTTCAATTGCGGACGAATATAGAGAAACATCGAGGTACACAGGAGCAGAGAAAAGAATATGCAGTATCTCGAAATTGTTATGGAAATACAAATTTTCTGCGTGTGTAAAAAAAAAAAAAAAAGGATTATCGAAACGCATGTAGCACGTATGGGTTAGGTTTGGAAATACATTCGTTACAAGACAAAGTATATGATTATGTCTCGTGACCAGAATATTGTACGAAATGGAAATACAGTATAAAAATTGAAAATTTATCCTTCGAAGAGGTGGAAAAATTCAAATATCCTGGAGCAACAGTAACAAATATAAATGACACTCGGGAGGAAATAAAGTCGAAAATAAATATCGGAAATGCCTGTTATTATTCGGCTGAGAAGCTTTTGTCGTCTAGTCTGCTGTAAAAAAAGCTGCAAGATAGAATTTATAAAACAGTTATATTACCGGTTGTTCTGTATGGTTGTGAAACTTAGATTCTCACTTTGAGAGAAGAACAGATATTAAGGATGTTTGAGAATAAGGTGCTTAGGAAAATATTTGGGGCTAAGAGGAATGAATTTACAGGAGAATGGAGAAAGTTACACAATACAAAACTGCACGCATTATATTCTTCACCTGACATAATTAGGAACATTAAATCTAGACGTTTGAGATGGGCAGGACATGTAGCACGTATGGGCGAATCCAGAAATGCCTGTAGGGTGTTAGTTGGGAGGCCGAAGGGAGAAATAGACTACCATTGGGCAGACCGAGAAGTAGATGGGAAGATAATATTAAATTGGATTTGAGGGAGGTGGGATATGATGGTAGAAACTGGATTAATCTTGTTCAGGATAGGGACCGATGGCGGACTTATGTGAGTGCGGCAATGAACCTGCGGGTTCCTTAAGTAAGTAGGCTATTATCGAAACGAAATGAATTTAAATTTCAAACTACCCTGCAAAACAAAGCAAAATTTTGCTTTTCTTTAAGCCGGCTTTAACTACTTTCTTCTTAAATACTTCTTTTATCAATAGTTCTGAATAACTAGATAACTGCGAATGTTTGTACTCTTCTGTCGAGTATTACACATTATTTTTAAGTTCTATGCATTGTGTAATCACTTCTGGATCTATCAGCGCTGCATAACGATGCCGTGGTAGTGAATGGTGGCGATAGCCAACTTCATTAATCCATTGTACTTGCGGTCAATAAGACTGACACACAGGCAGGCCGGCGCATTGTTACGCTACTGAAGTAGTTTTAAAGAAAGAGTTAGGGCAATGGCTGTTGTTATTCAGTGGGAGGAGTCCAAGATGGCGGAGGTCCTGATAGACCAACTCAGAGCTCTGGATCCGGAACAGATAACAACCTGTAATTACTAGAAGCAGCGAAGTGAAGCCCCAGCCAATAACCTGCAGCTTTCGAGACACGAGCAAAAGAGATATTTAACTGCCTCCATATGAAGGATATGTGGTTTTCTCTGCCACAAATTATGTATGCTGAAATTCATGTAGGCCTAATAGACATAAACACGATACATTATACAATGATGTCTGATATGACGTTCCTTTAGGTTTTCTAGATAAGTTTTTTACTGGACAACAATTTCCTTAAAATATGAAAATAAAAGACTTTAGAAAATATTGAATTCAATATGAAAGTGTTAGTACTTGAAACACTGGAAATGAAAACAACTTAACTAAGAACTGTATGCTTTTGACTATGGAATAACAGAAAAAGGGTGCTGATGAAAAAAAAAATTAATGTAGCCTATTTAATAATAATAATAATAATAATAATAATAATAATGTTATTATTATTATTATTATTATTATTATTATTATTATTATTATTATTATTATTATTATTATTGAATTTCCAAGTTTATAGAACCCTATTTTACCCGAAGGTATAATAATAATAATAATAATAATAATAATAATAATAATAATAATAATAATATAATGTTTTATTTTCGCTGCAAGAGTTAAGGCCTTAAGGCCTTCTCTTCCATTCAAGCAGCCTTAATACAATAGTGATATCATCATCATCATCATCATCATCCTTCACGAATTAGGCCTCTGTAGACCTGTTTCGGCCCCATCTAGCAGTCTTCTTAACGGTCTTCCTGGTCGACGATGTCCTCTAGGTTTATATTGCATCATAATTTTTGGGATTCTTGAATTTTCCATTCTTCTTACATGATCTAGCCAATTGAATTTGTATCTGGTGATTTTTTCTTCTACTGACTCTACTTCTAATTGTTCTAAAATTTCTTCATTCCTTTTTCGGTCTAAAAGAGTATATCCTGCTGTTCTCCTGAAAAATTTCATTTCCGTTGCTTTGATTCTGTTCATGTCTTTTTTCTTTAATGTCCAAATCTCGCTTCCGTATAGAAGGGTGGGTAATGCTAGTGTATTATATATAATAGTGATATACATATTTAAATTACGAATATTTACAATACACTTAAAAGATTCTCCAGTAATATTCTTCAGTTAAGTTTTAACGACTAGTATATGTTTATTTAAATTGAGATAAAAACTATAAGAAAAAATAATAATTTAATTTACGTAAGCTTACTTACTTAATGGCTTTTAAGGAACCCGGAGGTTCATTGCCGCCCTCACATAAGCTCGCCATCGGTCCCTATTCTGAGCAAGATTAATCCAATCTCTAGAATCATATCCTACCTCCCTCAAATCCATTTTAATATTATCCTCCCATCTACGTCTCGGTCTCCCCAAAGGTTTTTTTCCCTCCGACCTCCCAACTAACATTCTATATGCATTTCTGGATTCGCCCATACGCGCCACATGCCTTGCCCATCTCAAACGTCTGGATTATTATTATTATTATTATTATTATTATTATTATTATTATTATTAATTATTATTATTATTATTATTATTATTATTATTATTATTATTATTATAGATGACATATGTAAAAGAATAAGTTCAAACTACCTGTTATTTGCTGACTTTCTCAAAATCTTTCGCTCAATAAATAGTTCTGCCGATTACCAAACTCTTCAAAATGATATTAACTCTATTGAACTTTGGTTTGACGAAAATGGAATGAAAATTAATGAAACAAAAACTCTTGTCATTTCGTATTCACGAAAAACTACTTCCATAAAATTTAATTATTCTCTTAATAACGTCTGTATTATTAGGAAAAATTCTTTCAAAGATCTTGGTGTATTACTCGATTCTAAATTCTATTTTCATGATCATGTTCAATATATTTATAGTCATTCAATAAGAATGCATGGTTTAATAAGATCTATAACTTATTCTTTTTCTGCTCCATAGTCTCTATTAATTCTATACTTTACTTTGGTTCGATCTAAACTTGAATATGCATCCGTAGCCTGGAATTCCATTATTTCAACTGATTCGGTTAAATTGGAAAATATTCAAAGAAAATTTATTTCCTTATGTGCTTTTCGATTTATACCCATTTCCTCTGACTTCAATTATGAGATTACCTGTAAATATTTTAACTGTTGTAGCCTTTATTCTAGGCGTCAAAATCTTGATTATCAATTTTTTTGCAAAGTGATCAAGGGTGATATTGATTGTGAGTCTATCATAAACAACATCAGCCTTCGTATTCCTACAAAAGGGTTTAAAATTTAAAAAAAAAAATTATAACAGAAATTCAAAATCACTTTCTCCAGTCTGTAGATGCATAAAATATGCCAATTTGCATGGGCACAATTTAGATCCTTTTAAGGCATAGTTTAGTTTTGATTATTCGTATTTACTGTTCTTGTTCTCAATTTTATTTATGTATGTTTTTGTTTATTTAAGATATTATTTATTTATTTTGCACCTTTGTATCTTCTGTTTGTGTATTGTGCTGAACTATAATTGGCCTCTGGCTGTTGTTCAGCACACAAATATAAATAAATAAATAAATAAATAAATAAATGAATGAATGAATGAATGAATGAATGAATGAATGAATGAATGAATGAATGAATGAATGAATAAATAAATAAATAAATAAATAAATAAATAAATAAATAAATAAATAAATAAATAAATATACAAATGAATGAATGAATGAATAAATAAATAAATAAATAAATAAGTAAATAAATAAATAAATGAATAAATAAATAAGTAAATAAGTAAATAAATAAATAAATAAATAAATATACAAATGAATGAATGAATGAATAAATAAATAAATAAGTAAATAAATAAATAAATAAATAAATAAATAAATAAATAAATAAATAAATAAATAAATAAATAAATAAATAAATAAGTAAATAAATAAATAAATGAATAAATAAATAAGTAAATAAGTAAATAAATAAATAAATAAATAAATAAATAAATAAATAAATATACAAATGAATGAATGAATGAATAAATAAATAAATAAGTAAATAAATAAATAAATAAATAAATAAATAAGTAAATAAATAAATAAATGAATAAATAAATAAGTAAATAAGTAAATAAATAAATAAATAAATAAATAAATAAATAAATAAATAAATAAATAAATAAGTAAATAAATAAATAAATGAATAAATAAATAAGTAAATAAGTAAATAAATAAATAAATAAATAAATAAATAAATAAATAAATAAATAAATAAATAAATAAATAAATAAATAAATAAATAAATAAATAATTTTAGTGAAACGTACAGCAGAGTCCATATAGTCCAATTTCTGTCCGATACTTTTCCAACATTCACTGCGTACTATCACCTTTACTTTTTAACTTTGCTTGAAAACATGTTGCAGCGTCTTTTGTTAACAAAAAGTAAAATTACTATGTTGTACCGAAGTACATATAATATTTCCGTGCAGGAATTCTGCATTACCATATGATGTAGAATGGGTAGAACGGAGAATAATTCTCACCATGGACTAGCTAATATTTATATTTAAATTTACTTTTTCAAAAATATATTCAACGATGGTCAACCGTATAACGAAAATACTTAAATATTTTTAAATAACCTACACAAAAATACGTTAGTTATGGAAGTGTCCCAAATGTTACAGGGATACTGTGTATATGTTATTAAAACATTTGTAATTTGTGTCACTCGAACAATCAACGTTTCCTAATTACTTTAATAAGAAGAGAAAAACTATTGAATTTACTCGTACTATCACAATTTGTGTCGTATTCTCGTATTTTCTATAACAAAATATATCCGTGCATATACGCATACAGAGCAAAATGCCTGTCGGAAGCAGCTACTTGATATGCAGTCACGTATAAAACTCTTTAACTTCATTCAGTCCCTTCTCCCTTCTATAAGAATCGAAGTAAAAGTTTCCAAATTGAGAGATACCAAGTTCCTTTCTTAGCTCACTCTAGCACAAATGTTAAGTCAATATGTTTCATTTGTGCTTCAGGTAGTGAATATAGCCCAAAAAGGAAGTTAAACTCTTGGGTCATTTACATGTCGTTGCAGAAGTAGTTGCATAGTGTCCTACGTGAAACTATTATGACTATGAAGTTACGGTTTTTGATAGGAGTAAACATGCAAAGCGTAAAGTAAATTTAATAATAGACAATCTTCTTCTACAATTGGTTTATGATGATGAACCTATTGTAGATCCTCTAATATAACTTATGTCTTGTTTGTATATATTCAACTAAAATTATCATGTCTTCCAAAATTTTTTCAGTGAAATTTTCAATTAGAGCCAGTACCACCGTTTCTGGCGTGTAAAATAAGTAACGGGAACGTTGAGAGCGAGTATCTTATTTTTGTCACAAAATGTGAGCGAGAAAGCTGACAACTGTGATTGGCAGATTGCTGAAGTCACATGTGTTTAGGAGGTGACACCACTCTCAGCCGAAGTGGCAACAGATGCCACTGACCGGACAGTGTACTCAAGGACACACCCCAGAAATGCGAAGTGCGAGTGTCTTGTCTTTGACGCAGTGGGCAGAATGCTGACGTGACGTGTTGGGTGGTGTCGTTTTCAGTGCACTGGCAACAATTGCTCACTGACTGACTTTTTACTCAAGGACACGCGCCAAAAACGTTGACACTGTATATAAGCCCATTTTAGGCATTCTATTTTGATTTCACCTCTGATCATACTTGTACCATGCAACTTCCAGTACAGGCACGGATTCATTACGACTCCTTTAAAACCGAATACTAGGTCTCTCTTCGGTGTTAATGGACAGCCGGGGGGGGGGGGGAAACATGCCTTAAACAACAGTCAACTGATCTCTGATTCACAAAGCGACTTATAACTTACGTGGCCTGTCAGAGTAAGATGGGCAACAGTCTCCGAAATTATGTTTAAAATCTGAATAATAGTAGAGAAGGAAATCCTGAAAACACCTTAGTAAAACAGCCTTGTCTGAATATGCCTCTGAAAATCACTTTTGTTGCATTAACATTTTACTTGTAGGTGATAATTATGTTGGCGGAATTGGCGAAGAAAAGAGAGAGTGATTGATACAACACTGTAAAAATTTTGAAATCTCAAAGATAATATAAAAGGGTAAATAAATGCAGAAAATTTAAGAAGAAGAATAAGTATAAATGCTGACAAACAAAGAGAGGTTATTGAAACAACATTGTAAAAATGTTGGAATTTCAAACATAATATAAAAGGGTAAATAAATGCAGAAAATTTAAGAAGAAGAATAAGTAGATATGCTGACAAAGAAAAGAGAGGCTATTGTGACAACATTGTAAAATGTTGGAATCTCAAACATAATATGACATAAAAGGGTGAATATATGCAGAAAATTTGAGAAGAAGAATAAGTAGATATGCTGGCAAAGAAAAGAGAGGTTATTGAGACAACATTGTAAAAATGTTGGAATCTCAAACATAATATGATATAAAAGGGTGAATATATGCAGAAAATTTGAGAAGAAGAATAAGTAGATATGCTGGTAAAAGAAAGGGAGGTTATTGAGACAAAATTGTAAAAATGTTGGAATCTGAAACATAATATAAAAGGGTAAATAAATGCAGAAAATTTAAGAAGAAGAATAAGTAGATATGCTGGCAAGGACAAGAGAGGTTATTGAGACAACACCGTAAAAATGTTGAAATCTCAAACATAATATGAAAGGGTAAATAAATACAGAAAATTTAAGAAGGGGAATAAGTAGATAACTTATGCTGACAAAAGAAAGGGAGGTTATTGAGACAACATTGTAAAAATGTTGGAATCTGAAACATAATATAAAAGGGTAAATAAATGCAGAAAATTTAAGAAGAAGATAAGTAGATATGCTGACAAAGAAAAGAGAGGTTATTGAGACAACATTGTAAAAACGTTAGAATCTGAAACATAATATAAAAGGGTAAATAAATGCAGAACATTTAAGAAGAAGAATAAGTAGATATGCTGGCAAAGAAAAGAGAGGTAATTGAGACAACATTGTAAAAATGTTGGAATCTGAAACATAATATAAAAGTGTAAATAAATGCAGAAAATTTAAGAAGAAGAATAAGTAGATATGCTGACAAAGAAAAGACAGGTTATTGAGACAACATTGTAAAAATGTTGAAATCTTGAACATAATATAAAAGGGTAAATGAATGCAGAAAATTTAAGAAGAATAAGTTGATATGCTGACAAAGAAAAGAGAGGGTGATTGAGACGACACTGTAAACATTTTCAAATCTCAAAGATAATATAAAAGGGCAAATAAATGCAGAAAATTTAAGAAAAAGAATAAACAGACATGCTGACATAGAAAAGAGAGCATGATTAAGACAACATTGTAAATATTTTGAAATCTCAAAGATAATATAAAAGGGTAAATAAATACAGAAAGTTTAAAAAAAAAGAATAAACAGACATGCTGACAAAGAAAAGAGAGCGTGATTAAGACAACAATGTAAAAATTTTGAAATCTCAAAGATAATATAAAAGGGTAAATAAATACAGAAAGTTTAAAAAAAGAATAAACAGACATGCTGACAAAGAAAAGAGAGCGTGATTAAGACAACACTAAAAATTTTGAAATCTCAAGGATAATATAAAAGCGTAAATAAATATAGAAAGTTTAAGAAAAAGAATAAACAGACATGCTGACAAAGAAAAGAGAGCGTGATTAAGACAACACTGTAAAATTTTTGAAATCTCAAAGATTATATAAAAGGGTAAAAAAATGCAGAAAGTTTAAGAATCTCGTGCTTCAGATTCACTGTACAGTTATTATATGATTACTAGGTGCAGTACATTGCTTCTAGTTATGCCACAAATGCAAATACAACTCCCACCACACATAGATGGGAGGTGCCCCACTCGCGAGTTGTTTGTGGGACGCACCCGGGGCGCGTGGCCCGGACACTCGTGCGAAATTCAATAAAACCTCCGCATAAAGGACAGAAAGACTTGCATTTCCTGTTGAGCAGAATGGGGGCGTCGTCGCACACGCAGCTGTGCGGCATCAAACAATCGCGGGCTATTTCATCGACATTATGCATCTGTATCTCCAAGGTTCTATGAGATCTGATAAAGCCCTGCAATAGTATCCACATATTGTGAGCTTTCAAATGTCTTCCGAATTTGAGGAGGAAAGGAAATGTCCGTCACAAGCTTACGAATGGTCCCTACATGTTGCTAAAATATATGAAGAGAAGAACTTGTCACTGTCAGCGACATTGTAAGAAACTGGATCAAGTAGATTTTACTGTCTATTTTTTAATGTTATATCCAAAAAATTAAATACAGCAACTGTGTATGAGGAACAATTTCTGTTACTTTCTTAATTTATATATTCATTGATTTGTTTTAATTCCACATAATGTTAAGATATTTTATTAAATAACAGAACAAAAAAAAAAAAACATATCATAATAATTGAACTTCAAATTTTCTCTGTAAACAGCAATTTTAATTGATTTATTAGTTAATAATTATTACTATAATTAATTATTAATGAAATACAATATTCATTGATAGATTTTAATGTAGTTGGTTTCTATGTGAAAGTACGAAGAATAACTATGCTACAAATGCTAACCACACCCACAGAGACATCAACACAGACATGGAAATACTACACATCCAACCAAAAAGCCAGAAACTAAACACACTAGAACAATATGAAATATACAGACACAAGAAAACACATCCCAACGAACTTCTCAACACACAACTCAATTTCAGAACACACACACTATTTGACTCTACATTATACCACACGAACACATCCTTACACATCGTAAAACAAGAGGCGCCAAGACCAACAACGACCAGTTCTGAGGATGACCCATAAAAGGTCGAAACATGTAAACAAGGTATGTTAGAATTTAACACAAGAAAGTCTTATCATATATATTCCGAAGAAAATATAAATTAAATATCAATAGGCCTACACTGATCCTCGATGATGTCATCATATTCACCAACGTTTTCTACCGAATTATCTAATATTCTTCTGTAGGCTATTAATATTTAATTAATCACTTTTTTCTTCCGCCTGATGGGCACCATCATTGTCGCGGCACAAAATGATGCGGCGCCATATCCTGTGCGAAATTTTCCGCAGCAAAGGCGGTGTGATTTCCCTTTGGGGAATAATTAAGCAGCATGTCTCGAAACATCGATACCAAACAATTGAAGATTTGAAGCAAGCTGTTAGGGAGGCATTCAGGGAAATCACAACACTTTTGGTGCGGAAAATTTCACACAGGACATGGCGCCGTTTCATTTTGTGCCGCGACAATGATGGTCCTATACTGATGTTCTGGATCACTAAACAAGCTGGAAGGTAAAGTATCAACCATTGTCACACTTCTGCTATGACATGTTCAAAATAGATGCACATCAACATACAAGTAGGCGGGGGGGGGGATGAAATGACTTTCGGAACTTACTGTACTGTATATTACTTTCTCTCTGTATATGACCATTTAAAATTGTAAGCAAATTGAAAAGTAAAGGTTTGGGAGTTGTTTTCTATTCTCATTGGAAGAAAGATAATTCGTGGATCTCAACCTAAAAGGGACTTTCGAGCAGTCAGTGGATGCAAGCCATTAAGATGAACTGTACGTACTCTCCCTGGTAGAACTCTTGACTCAACCCGTTGAAGAAGATGCTACGAGCAAGAAACGCTTCCTCACGTCTTGGGTTTCTGTCATCAAGGAGAATTGCTCCGAATCAATAGACATAATACGGTTCGTTCTCTCATCGCATCTTCAATCCGTCAGAATGCTTCCTATGAGATTTATGAGGAGATTGGTTGCGTCTCTTCTGATGGCTCTACTAGACGTGCTGGTATCATCATAATTGATCGGCAGAAGGATAAGGGTGTCATTCTTGATCCCACAATCCGTTTCGAGATGCACGAGCAACACCCACAAGAGGTGTGTCGTGAAAAACAAGTCATATATGAGCCTTGTTGTCAGTATTTCGGAGCACAATAACACATCACACATTGGACAGTTTTTAGGCTCATGTTCGGTGCCCGTGGCACGATCCCACGAGAAACTTTAAATCAACTTAAACAATTTAAAATTTCTGATGCAACGATTGATGCCATAGGATCTCATGTGTTAAAATCATCCTTAGCTATAATTGAGGCGTTCAGAAGTCAACATGATTAACTCCTTTTCCAAAGATTTTGAGATATTCAAGGTTAAAGTTAAACACACACTATTAATTCTGTGATGTAGTCGAGAAGTATACTGCAGTCTGTGGGCTTTTTACTGAACTATGGAGCAAATCACATTGACCACTGAAAATATGGTCAATTTAATACATTGCCAACTTATAAACTCTGAAATAACCAAAAGTGGAGTTAATCAAGTTGACTTCTGAACGCCTCAATTAGTAATCATTTGCACCCAACAAATTTTCATTGTGAATAATTTCCTATGTTTTCGTATCATTTATCTTAATGTTTTCTTTTTTCCTTTCAAATTGCCACACAATTGGTTTTAATGATTATTCTTTATGAATTGATTAGTAGGCTGATCTATTCGAATCTTCATTTCGGGCGGCTTTTTTTGTTAAATGAGTTGCGTAAGGTTTTTAAAAGTTTTCTTTATTCTATTTTTATCTTGATATGGCACTATGATTCAGAGGTTCAATTTTCATATTGGAATGGTACGCTGACTTTGAGGCTCAGATTACCCAACATATAAATCGGAAGATAATATCTCTTTTTTGTACTCCAGCATTATAGACAGTCTTTATCGTTAGTGAAAATCGTGCATAATATTCCACATTATTGTACCAGTGCCGTAAAATATTGCCATGCCAACTAAAACTTCATGACATATTATGACGACATAACTTATACCATAAATTTAATATGATGACACGATTTTCCGTGCAATTTGACACGGAACCTTTAAATGAAAAATAATGTGCCACGTCACTATCGCAAGATGTCACTTCTAGGTGGATCCACCTAGCTACAAGTAAATATTTGTGTGGGGTAACAAACCATGTTTCATTATGTTGAAAGAAAGAGAACATAATCCAGCTCGTGTGACTGCTTGCAGCTTTGGACTCGCGTATGACGTGTGGAACCGGTCAGAAAGAGGGAGTCTGCATCAGCCGCTGAGGTACCTCCCAGCAGCAGCCCACTCAATGGCATGGGCGGTCACAGAAAAACAAAGTATAATGCGTTGCTAGCGGGGAAATGCATGTACCATTAGCTTCCGACATGTCAACAGATGTACTCAAAAGAATTCTCATAAAACTCATTTGTTGAGAATTCAAAACGCCCTCTCAAAGTCTGTATGAAATTCGTGAAAGCTTTGTTCGTGAAATTAGAGACAATTACAGAACTTTTTATTATTTCACTTACATAGGGATGTCACTGCTATTACAAACTTGGTCTAAAATAGTGCAGTAAATGCATGAGATAGTTGTATTTTGTGAGAGGGAGAGGATTTATAAACAATGAAATGCATGGATCTATATTTCTAAGTTTGGATTAAAAGACGAATCAAAATGACTATCTATACTAATAACAAACCTGTAACCCAAATATTCCTGGTAATTTTCGCTTTTTCAAAAACAATTGGAGATAGCATGTACAGTTAATTATCCTGAGACTAAAAATAGCATTTTCGAAATTTTTGTTTGTGTCTGTCTGTCTGCCTGTCTGCATGTTTGTTACCTTTTCATGAGATAATGGTTGAACCAATTTCTATGAAAATTGGTATATAAATTAAGTTTGGTCTCACTTAAAATTTTTGCTATATGTCATTTAAAATACTTTTCTAATAGGGAGGTTATAAGGAGGCGTAAAGTCAATAAATCGAGATATCTCGCTTATTATTGATTTTTGGGGAAATATTGTATTACAAAAATTGTTGTAAAAATATGTTTCCGACAAGTTTCATTCAATACAAAATTTCGATAGGACCAATAGTTAACGAAATAAGTTAATATTAATTTTAAAATAACAATGCGTTTTATAACAGTGCCACTCCAATCAGACTAATACAATGAAGTGAAAACAAATGACTCTGCGTTTATTTAAAACGGCCTAGCACAACAAACGGAAGATATTCAATAAACAATATCATCTTGATTACACATCTTTTAACACTATATCACTTCGGAAAACATATGTCTTATGTCTTTTACTGGTTGTATTAAATTAAATTAAATTAAATTAAATTAAATTACAACATCGCATACAGAACAAATAATACTCTACAAAAATGAATGCATGAATAAATGAATAAATGAATAAATAACTAGATAGTAGATAGATAGATAGATAGATAGATAGATAGATAGATAGATAGATAGATAGATAGATAGATAGATAGATAGATAGATAGATAGATAGATAGATAGATAGATAGATAGATAGATAGATAGATAGACAGATAGACAGACAGACAGACAGACAGACAGACAGACAGACAGACAGACAGACAGACAGGCAGGCAGACAGGCAGGCAGGCAGGCAGACAGACAGACAGACAGACAGACAGACAGACAGACAGACAGACAGACAGACAGACAGACAGACAGACAGACAGACAGACAGACAGACAGACAGACAGACAGACAGATAGATAGATAGATAGATAGATAGATAGATAGATAGATAGATAGATAGATAGATAGATAGATAGGATAGATAAGTAGATAAATATATAAATAGATAAATAAATAAATAAATAAATAAATAAATAAATAAATGAATGAATGAATGGATGAATAAATAAATAAATAAATACATAAATAAATAAACGTGTTAGTTCTATGTAAATCACTCTGTATACCTACTTCGTTTTGTTTTACGTATGTATATTTAATTGATAATTAAATATTATAGTCCTACTCAAAGTATCATTCTTTAATTTGTATTTACACGGGATCATGTAATGACAGATAAATATTTTTATTGTATCACTTGTGCATTTATTTTATGCATACTAAATAGACAAATAAACTCAATAATATTTTGATAAATAGGAGACTACGGTCTTGCATTCTACATATTCACCAACTGAATTAAGAACCAAAAGAGGGTGTTTTCCACCGCAGGCAGAGAACACAAGATTACATGGTAACGGCTGTGGTCGAGGGATCAAGATTGAACTATGATCAGAATGCTTGTTATAAGAACTCAGTACGGAAAAAATGTATAACTTATAATGCAAATTATTTTGAAGAACAGAAAGGGAAATAGAAAATGATTGAGATGCGAATAAGAGGAACGTTCAAAGGCGTGGAAAGGGAAATTACGTAAAATTTTAGTTTTAAAAGAGTTTATTGGGTAAGGCTTCCCTAGTTCAACCACAGAGTACTGCAGCAACAGAAATTCCACCTGCAGCTATACGCCTATTAAAAAACACAGCTTGTATTATTTAAAACTTGAATCATGTTCTTCCTTTCCAGATGTTTAAAACTCATCTTCCTCTTTTTATAGGCCTATGTTGTCGTACTTTCTAAATCGTAATTGCGATATAACCTACTTATACAGTATAGGCTCTATTACCTTTTGAATAAATCATAATTTTGTCTTTCTTGCCGGCTTCATTTGAGAGACCGTCATACGTTGTCATATTTTTGTATTTCGTTTGCATAGTTTCTGAATATCTTGATTTTTTTTAAATATTTTTCCAAGCTTGTGTTATAATAAATGAATTTCTTACTGTTTAATATAATGTGAGAGTAAGAGACAAAATCCAATAACCACAGCAAATAATCTAGTCTACGTCATTATTTCGAAATATGAATATCAAAATTAAATAAGTAACATGATGTCATAGGCTATCTAAAACACAGAGTCCTTCATAAGTAACTGATCAGTCGACTACTTTTTACAATTTTTGCCGGTGTTGTACATCTCTGCTAGTAAGAACATTTCCCGGTGCCGTACACTCGATGGACCGTATTCATAGACATTCTTAGCGCGGGCTTCCGGTGGATGATCAGCGAACTAACGTTTTTCGTATTCATAAACCAGTGTTAGCGATACGATATGATATGATATATGATATGATATGATATGATATATGAAATGATATGATATATGATGCGATGCGATATGATATGATGTGATATATTTGATATGATATATGATATGATATATGAAATGATATGATATATGATGCAATGCGATATATGATATATGATATGATACATGATATGATATATGAAATGATATGATATATGATATGATACATGATATGATATATGATATGATATATGAAATGATATGATATATGATATGATGTGATGTGATGTGATGCGATGCGATGCGATACGATATGATATATGATATATGATGTGATGTGATGTGATGCGATGCGAAGCGATACGATATAATATATGATATATGATGTGATGTGATGTGATGTGATGCGATGCGGTATGATATATGATATGATATACGATATGATACATGATATGATATATGATATGAAATGATATATGATATGATATATGATATGATATGACATGATATGATATGTGATATATGAAATGATGTGATATATGATATATGATGCGATGCGATGCAATACGATATGATATGATATGATATATGATATGATGTGATGTGATGCGATGCGATGCAATACGATATGATATGATATGATATGATATGATATATGATATATGATGTGATGTGATGTGATGCGATGCGATACGATATGATGTATGATATATGATATGATACATGATATGATATGATACATGATATGATATATTATATATGATATGATATGATATATGATATGATGTGATATGATATGATATGATATGATATGATATGATATGATATGATATGATATGATATGATATGATATGATATGATATGATATGATATGATATATGCTATATGATAATCGTCACGTAAATGCAAGAACTAGGTAACTCGAAATTTGCGTTTTTTAGTTACCTCTTTTATAGCATAGCAAAAATCGCACAAAATGTAATGCAAGAACTAGGTAACTGATCGAACGATACCAGCGACATCTATTTTCCAATATAAGAAATAGGTAAAAGAAAACGAGACATAATCCTTAGTGCAATAAATAAGTAAATAGGCGATGTCACAAAATATGAAAAGTCAAGTTACCTAGTTCTTGCATTCAGGTGACGATATGATATGATATAAGATATGAATTATGATATGATATTATATATGATATGATATACGATATGAATTATGATATGATATGATATATGATATACGATATGAATTATGGTATGATATGATATGATATATGATATACGATATGAATTATGATATGATATGATATGATATGATATGATATGATATGATATATGATATGATATGATATGATATGATATGATATATGTTATGATATGAATCCTGTACAAGTAACCAGTCGATAGCCGGGGCTAGTTTAGCACGCTTGTAGCGCGGGCTAGTGAAATGTCTATGAATAGCACCCGTTGTTTACGCGTTTGCCCGCCAGAAGTCTCCGCTTTTATATGTAGAGATGAATAAAACTATCGCTATGAAATTTAAGACTTAGGGTTAGTGTCAAAAAAACTATAAATTACGAAAAATTGCAATGAACTTACACTTGCTTACACTAATTATGGCTAACAGTTCTCAACATGTCTGCCACCCTGAAGAACACAAGCGACGGACTATCTCCTCGTGCACTCTCGAGAAAATTTCAGGAGTAACCATTCGTATCGTGTACACAATCCTTTCCATCAATTTTTGGATGGCGCGAGATTTATCTGCAAATACGATCCTTAAAAAATCCCATAAAAATAAATTCATGGGAGTTAAGTAAATTTATGAGCGGAATTATCACGTAACATTTTTGTAATCATAGACATATTTCCATCAGCAGTTTGCAATCACTAAGTAATAATTTGTATGATAAAAGAATGAAATTAAAAAGGAACTATGTTACCGGCAAACGTACGACCACTCTGATTGGATAAACCCACCGAAATCATTGAATGTTTTAATTTTAAATCGCGCTGCAGGCTAAACGGTTGACTTGACGCTGGAAAGACCATCACCACGAGACTCAGAGCACTCAAATTAGTAAGGTGAGCCAGGTTTCATCGTGTTCGACTGTTGAGACTAGAATATATCCCTTGTTGGTAATATTTATTAGCGGGGCAGTAGCAATCAAATATAATAGTTGTAGCTATACTATTAAGACCAGTAGCAGTAGTAATAGTAGTAGAAGTGGAAGCTGTAGTAGTAGCAATTATCAGTGTATTACCACAGTCTAATATATACAGTCACGAAGCTTGAGTTGTGAGGGTGCTTGGAATAATAGACTGTGCGAGTACTATTTCGCATTGTCTGTAATGAGGCGATAGTAGCGATCCTAGTGGTTAGCAACTATCTATGGATGCATATTTACTACGTATTGAGCTTCGTGACTGTATATACTAGACCAGTGATGTCAAAGCAAGCGCATTTTCTGACCTTGACGTCGTGCGCGGGCAGCAAGCGCTAAGTATGGAAAGAGGAAAGGTTGTGTATATGAATAAGCAACCTATTGGATTAAGAAAACAGTTGTGCACAAACTTCAAAAGGAACGTGAAATTTTATGTCGTTATTTTTATATGGCTTCTTTCTGTTTAATATTATCTATATTGTCTGTAAAACAAAAGTACTAACACTGATTTCTTAATGTTGCACTTGTGTTTTATATCTTAATAACATAATAGACAGTTAAGAAGGAATATTCACTTAACTTCCATAGTAGTATAATATTATACTGTATTAAGTGGATGAAACACATCATTCATGAAGAAAGTGATATTCCAAAGAAATAGATTGAGTATGACATGATAAGTTGGAATTTATATTGATGGTATCTTCAGCCTTACAAAAGTAATCAATAAACTAATCAAAACAATATTACAGTACAAAGCAAAGTTACCTAGGTACTGTTTCTGTTTTAAGTGTAACTAATATTACATAACAAAACTCTTATCGCATTATGCTTTTAAGGTGATATTTGTGAGCAACTTCCTATCATCAGAATATTAAATTATTCTCTCGAAATCTGCTGAAGCTGTAGAGCTGACATTTTTACAACACATGGGCACGTATCTTTTGCTTATGATGTAACAGTAATTGCTTTGTTAATTCATTTTCTTACAAACAATTTCCATGCGAATATTTTCAAAATTTTCAATACATTATCTCCAGTAATACGTATATACGGTATATTAGATTTACGAAAACATTCTGTAAGGCTACTAAATAAATAGGCCTATACCTGAAAATTTCACTTTTCTATACGAAAAGTTGAGAAAATATTTCTTTTGAATAAAAAAATCAAACTTGTGAAAAATGAGCATTAAAATTAAAACTTACATTCTTATAATGCATTTATACTTCTCAGGCAAATCTAAAAATTAATATGGATACAGTTTTAATAAGTTCTCTTCCCTTTATCTATTGAATCAGTGCAGGCCATCCCTGAATATAGCTCGACCAAGCGGCATATACCACCTCTTTCTTCCGTCTCTTTCCTTACCTTTGTAAAGCGCTCAGGCTCTCCTGGGCTCTAAAGGGCGCGCTTGCTCCTATGGGCATCAATTGACATGCCTGTACTAGACTGTGGTATTACTAACAGTAGTATTTACACTTAAGTTTTGTGACCATATTACTAAAAGTAAAGGCGCATTTTATAGTTTCATAAAATCAGAAGTAGAGAACAGTATAGCCATATTATTTAAGTATAAACTTTTATTCTATTATCTCTAAAGACTAAAGACTATTCAATAATATGTTATCACTTGACTTGAAGTGGCGAAGGAACGGAGAGAACTATTAATTTTCAGAATGACAAAGAAACAGAACTATTACTTTTTCGAAACACTTTAATGTATGTGTATGATGAAACTATGGTTAGGTAGAATAAAAGCCCGAGAATAACATAAACACAGCAGAAGAGGACGAGAACGGTTGTATCAGCCCAAGGGCTTACCTTATTAATCTTGCAGTATCTGCACCATGTACATCTAAAATCTCAAAATTATAGTGAAGATGTACAGTGGATCTGCTCGATTACCATATTGGTGTAATTACACTACCGTATGCTTTCTACTTACGTTATGGCGCCAGTTATTTTTTTAAGTGAGGATGATTCCAAATAGGGTCGAGTATAAGTCCCACCTATATTATATTGTAATCATAGACATATTTCCATGAGCAGTGTGTAATCACTAAGTAATAAGTCATATGATAAAAGAATAAAATTAAAAAAGAACTATGTTACCGGCAAACGTTCGACCACTCTGATTGGGTAAACCCACCGAAGTCTCCGCCCAAGAGGTACACATAAAATCATCATAACGCCTCCTGTTTCATATCCGTGAGGTAAATGGGGATCAATTCAAAGCAGGTGAATAATGGAACACAAAAAATATAGTACTGGAGGAGAGTACGGGAGAAATTATTATAATGAACGGTAGAGGCATAGGAGGAAGGGCGTTTCAGAGGTGGCACTGACTACTTGTTTTCATGGTCAATTGACGTAAAAGTGATACCCAGGAATTTTGGCCTTCATAACTGTGGTAATTCTTACTAAAGGAACGAAACACTTTTTGCATAAATAAAACAAAATAGAGGAAAGTACAGAAAATCATAGTCGTAGTACGACATTTCAGATAGTATGACCCTTATCATTTTCGTCCACATTTGTAGCAGATGTAGATTTCGTGAACTCCAGGATTGTTTATGCTAAGTGCAGCTGGGGAGACATAAAGAACATTACTGAAGCGGAAATAACGAAAAATTATAAAATTGTTGCCTCGAGGATTAAAATTTTTAGGTGATTGTGAAACTTGGACTCTCATTTCAGAGAGGAAAAGAGATTAATAATTAATAATTTATTTAATCTGGCAGAGCTAAGGCCAGTAGGCCTTCTCTTCCGCCCAGCCAGACTCTAATTCTAATTGAATACAATTGCTTACATAATTATTACATTAATATCTAGACCGTAAAACAACATGAAAGTAAATAATGAAAGTTGGATAAGTAATGTTAGTGTGACAATAATAAACATTGGTAAGAAATAGTTATAGTAATAATAATAATAATAATAATAATAATAATAATAATAATAATAATAATGAGATAATTTAGATATTTATCTGTGATATATATAACAATTAAACATTGAGAAATCTGAAACAGCTATTATTGTTAACAAGAATTGTTAGAAAAATATTTCGCTAGTCTATTCTTAAATTGGTCTGATGTCTTACAGTCCCTGACATTACTCGGTAGGGAATTCCAAAGCCGAGGAACAGCCACAGTGAAAGAAGATGAATATGAGGATGTTCGGTGGGAGGGAATGGATAATATTGAGGAGTGTCGTGATCGTGTGTCTAGGTTATGATGGGTGGATAAATTTTGAAAACGAGACGCAAGATATACAGGAGTGGAGAAATGCAATATGTGAAAGAGAAGGGAAAGACAGTGGATTTTCCTACGATCTTCTAGACGGAGCCAGGACAACATTTCGAGGGATGGTGTTACGTGATCAGCCCGGCGAATATTGCAGACGAAACGGACGCACGTATTATGAACACGTTGTAGTCTCTGCGCCGAAGTAACGCTTAGGTCAGTAAGCAGAATATCACAGTAATCGAAGTGGGGCATCACGAGTGTCTGCACTAACATTTTTTTTTTATGGAAAAGGGCAGAAAATTCTTCAATCGCCTAAACGAATGGATTAATGAGAATACTTTTTTGCAAGGGTGTTCGAGAATAAGGTGCTTAGGAAAATATTTGGGGCTAAGAGGGATTAAGTTAGAAGAGAATGGCGAAAGTTACACAACGCAGAACTGCACGCATTGTATTCTTCACCTAACATGATTAGTAACATTAAATCCAGACGTAACTACTAAATGTATATAGGCCAAATAGAAATGATCGGGACGAAATTCAAATACAAACTGCTGAGCCATTTATACCCGAACCCACACTTTCAGAAGTCGAAACTGCGATAGAAAATCTGAAAAATACAAGTCTCCAGGTATCGATCAAATTCCAGCAGAATTAATACAAGAGGGTGGAAGCGCATTATCTAGCGAAATTTATAAAATTGTACTTGCTGTTTGGGGAAAGGAAATTGTACCAAAAGAATGGAAGGAGTCCATAATTGTACCTATTTTTAAGGAGGGGGACAAGACTAACTGTGGTAAATTTCGAGGAATATTACTTTTGTTGACGTCGTACAAAATGTAGATTAAATTATTGGGAATCATCAGTGCGGTTTTAGGCGTAGATAATAGATACACTATTGATCAGATTATTTGTATCCGGCAGATATTGGAGAAAAAAATGGGAGTATAAGAGTACAGTACATCAGTTATTCATAGATTTCAAAATGGCATATGACTCGGTTAAGAGAGAAGTTTTATATAATATTCTTATTGAATTTGGTATTCCCAAAAAACTACTTCGATTAATTGAAATGTGTTTCAGTGAAACTTACAGCAAAGTTCGTATAGGCCAGTTTCTATCCGATGCTTTTCCAATCCACTGCATGCTAAAGCAAGGAGATGCACTATCACCTTTACTTTTTAACTTTGCTCTAGAATATGTCATTAGGAAAGTCCAGGATAACAGAGAGGGTTTGGAATTGAACGGGTTACATCAGCTTCTTGTCTATGCATTGGTGATTTAAGGACACAAACATGGCACTCGTGCGGAATGTTGTTTCTTTACGCACTTGTTATATAAATAGCTATTTTCGTACTATTCTGATGTATGTATGTATGTATGTATGTATGTATGTATGTATGTATGTATGTATGTATGTATGTATGTATGTATGTATGTATGTATGTATGTATGTATGTATGTATGTATGTATGTATGTATGTATGTATGTATGTATGTATGTATGTATTTACACTGCAATGGGTATACACCTGGTGGCAGTGGTAAATAATTACACTCAATAACGCCAATAATAAACTTATTAATTAAAAATACAATTAATAATTAATACTAACAATAATTAATAATAATAATAATAATAATAATAATAATAATAATAATAATAATCATAAGCATAATAATAACAGGGAATATCCTAAATTAAATGAAGCACGAGCACTTAAAATAACATTTAAAATAAATCTAATTTGTATCTTAAACCTAAGTTTGAACTAAAACCCACGAGTATGATATGTTCATATCTGCACAAGTACCTTTCAACATTACACTCATTTCGCTGTCAACTCACTCACTGCACTGGAACTACGACACATTTCACTGATTCTATCCTGATTTCACTAACACTTCAAAAACATTTCACTGTTCAAATACTTTGCACTGCCACTATAAACTATAAAGCTTCACTGATAGGAACACGTTTCACTGACACAACACACTTCACTGATACAACACACATCACTGAGACAACACACTTCACTCATACAACACTTCAATAACAAAATATCATTTACACCCTTTAAATACTGTGTATAATTACCGTCTATTAGTAAAGTCCTTAAGCCTATTTTTAAATACATTGTTCAAATTGTTCAAATTATGGAAATGTGTTAACATTCGTAAAACATTGAATAAAAAGACCACATGTTCAAATTTCAAATTTTGCATGTCTGTTTAAAATGACTACTTGAACAACGGGGAGTTGAAAGTAGATAAAATGAGTCCCTTCACAAGTTTTAACAGAGTTTTTTTTACATCTATCGATAATGATAAGAGATTGTGGATTTCTGAAGCAGAAATGGGAGAAATTTGAGACAATCTTTCCGAGAAACTGTATTTATATAATGAATTCAAACTGAACTTTCCAGAATTCAATGTTGAGCATGGGCTAGGAAGGACACAAACACAAAGCAAGTCGATATAAAAAGAACTCACTCTTCGCAATAATTTCAGTCCTAGGGAGGGGAAGATGTCCTACCAGTCCGCTAATAATGTTACTGAAATAGCATGGACAATTTCTCGTGTGTTGGCAATATGTAATAGACGACAAGGCCCCCCTGAGGCATGTTTAATCATAGACACAATATAATATCAAGTTGATAGTAGGCTTGCTTCAGAAGCCGAGCTTATTGCAACAACTTGTAATTCCGATGACCAGTCAATGCACGAACAGAGCACTTATCCCTAATACGTATTGCCGGTCCTACCTCCACGCCTTCAAACCACTCATTTCAAAGGACAATCTTTTATCATTTGCCTCATCTAATTGAATAGGCCTATACAATTTAAAATAACATGCTCTTCTTACAGTGCATGACGTATGACGTTTTTCAGTGTGGTCTCAATTTTTGTCTGCCAGAAATAATGGAAGAGAAAATATCAGTAAATTATTCGTTGAGAGTCGGTTGCTATTGAAGTTTGAAGTAAGAGAAAATATCTTTTTGAATTAAAAATTGTAAATAATTGATTACTAACTGTGTTAGAATCGCTATTACTACTAGCCTATAGAACATTCGGAGTTTAGAAAATACTATTAGCTGTATAGCCGTCTTCTTAGCGGACATCATCTCCTCATTGTATTATAACTAAAATAAGTTATTTAGCCTAATTACACATTTTAATGTGTCTCAGTGAAACGTACAGCAGAGTTCGTATAGGTCAGTTTCTGTCAGATGCGTTTCCAATTCACTGTGGGCTAAAGCAAGGAGATGCACTATCACCTTTACTTTTTAACTTTGTTCTGGAGTATGCTATTAGGAAGGTCCAGGATAACAGAGAGGGTTTGGAATTGAACGGGTTACATCAGCTGCTTGTCTATGCGGATGACGTGAAAATGTTAGGAGAAAATCCACAAACGATTAGGGAAAACACGGGAATTTTACTTGAAGCAAGTAAAGAGATAGGTTTGGAAGTAAATCCCGAAAAGACAAAGTATATGATTATGTTTCGTGACGAGAGTATTGTACGAAATGGAAATATAAAAATTGGAAATTTATCTTTTGAAGAGGTGGAGAAATTCAAATATCTTGGAGCAACAGTAACAAATATAAATGATACTCGGAAGGAAATTAAACACAGAATAAATTTGGGTAATGCCAGTTATTATTCGGTTGAGAAACTTTTACCATCCAGTCTGCTGATGAAAAATCTGAAAGTTAGCATTTATAAAACAGTCATA
The DNA here is from genome assembly GCF_040183065.1 of Periplaneta americana. Lineage (NCBI taxonomy): Eukaryota > Metazoa > Arthropoda > Insecta > Blattodea > Blattidae > Periplaneta > Periplaneta americana. Next base: position 193,942,228 of record NC_091117.1, on the reverse strand, counting down.
TTACCGGTTGTTCTGTATGGTTGTGAAACTTGGAATCTCACTTTGAGAGAGGAACAGAGATTAAGGGTGTTTGAGAATAAGGTGCTTTAGGAAAATATTTGGGGCTAAGAGGGATGAAGTTATAGAAGAATGGAGAAAGTTACACAACACAGAACTGCACGCATTGTATTCTTCACTTGACATAATTAGGAACATTAAATCCAGACGTTTGAGATGGGCAGGGCATGTAGCACGTATGGGCGAATCCAGAAATGCATATAGAGTGTTAGTTGGGAGGCCGGAGGGAAAAAGACCTTTAGGGAGGCCGAGACGTAGATGGGAAGATAATATTAAAATGGATTTGAGGAAGATGGGATATGATGATAGAGAATGAATTAATCTTTCTCAGGATAGGGACCAATGGCGGGCTTATGTGAGGGCGGCAATGAACCTCCGGGTTCCTTAAAAGCCAGTAAGTAAGTAAGTAAGTAAGTAAGTAAGTAAGTAAGTAAGTAAGTAAGTAAGTAAGTAAGTAAGTAAGTAAGTAAGTAAGTAGCCTAAGTTATTTAGCCTACGTATTATAAAATAACAGAAGTAAATATAAATACTGTAACTAAGCATTGCTTCCAATAGAAGTGTTTTACATTGCTTATAAAATAATAGACTTAAGGGTATATGTACGTGAACAACCACAAATATCAGAAAATGCAGACTCTAAATTTCTAAAATTTTATAAGGAAACGAACTCACAATTGGACAAAAATTGCAGGGTACCACAACAAGAGTTACTAGAACTTAAATATCTGACAAAAGTATAAAAAAGGTTACTAATAATATATTTTAGAATTCATTTTTTACTTTCAATTACATTTTCCACAATTTGACAATTTTCGCACATATTAGGCCTATTTCATAACTCCACAACCATTAGAGATAGAATTCTGAAATTTTGTACACTGATTTAACATGCATTTATGCAAAAGGCAGACTACAATAATGTTCATTTCTTTGAAAATAGAAAAATTAGGTCACAAAAGATTTTGTAAATTTTAATATATTTTATATAGGACAAATAAAAATTAATTGTATTAAAATAAACAACTCTACATGTCTGAGAGTAGTCTACTTTTCAGAAATAAGTGTTTATTACATGCAGGAAAAATATTAAAGATGTCAGAGAGACCATAACAATGTTATGGTTACCAAATGATGTAACTGCAGAATTTTTTTCTTTTCTTCATACTTTGATAAAACTGGTTTGAAAAATATTATTAGTAACCTTTTTTATACTTTTATCAGATATTTAAGTTCTAATAAGTTCTGTTGTAATACCTTGTATAATATTTGTTCAATTGTGAGTTCATTTTCTTATAAAATTTTAGAAATTTAGAGCCTGCATTTTATGATAATATTTGTGGTTGTTCACGTACAGTAGTGGCAAAAAAAAAAAACCGGACCGATCCTTGTAGCTGATTTCAGAGCCTTGTTCACTCCAGAGCACGATAGACAGGTAACTAGGCTTTCGTGGTTCGAATCCTGCCTGGAAAGGAATTTTTTTTTTGTTCCTTATTCAAATTTATTCCCAATACTTTTCGATTGCAGCGATATTTTACTACTTAATTAACTTATTATTCCCAGAACATGAATTTTACCAGCAATCGAAAAGTATTTTGAATAAATTTGAATAAGAAACAAAAAAAGTTTCCTTCCCAGACAGGATTCGAACTACGAAAGTCTTAGTTACCAGTCTATCGTGCTCTGGAGTGAACAAGGCTCTGAAATCAGCTACAAGGGTCGGTCCGGTTTTTTTTGCCACTACTGTACATATACCCTTAAATATTAGTTAATTTGTATTTCCAATAACAAAATAAATTGAAGAAATTATTGTGTATGTTGCTTTGCCATACTTTATAAAATATGTAAAAACTTAGGTAGGCCTAAGAAGTTATAGGGTACATTACAAAGTGGGGTAAGGAAGTACATATATATAGCTATACAGAGTGAATCATACGAAATGTAATTAATTTCATGGTTTTATTCTTTGAGATATTTCAAACAAAATAGTGTAATAAAATTTCGCTCGTTTTTTCTTCCTTTTCGAGATAAAATTGTATTATATTAAGAATTTTATAGCGTATTTTGGGAACGCCATTGATTGAATTCCTAATATGCTCAGTCAATTTAAGAGAATAATGTATTATGACAAATTATTGAAGGAATATTAGTTTTGTCCTCTAAATGTGCAGAAATTTGAACCGAACAAATGTAATTTTTCGTTCTAGGGGGGGGGGGGGCAAATTTTACAATGTGGGAAAAATCTCGGAGAAACCTAATCAAATCCGCCCCTGAGCACGAGTTTTACTGTGTTTACATTATAGTTTATGTTACAATTACTAGGAAAATAAATAATAAAAAAATTAATCTGTCATAGCGGGATTTAACCCACGCCCTAACTCTCATTATACCCTACCACAAGACATCTTTATATTCTTCATCCTATACAATTTTAGTTGCTAGAACTCGCTTTCGAGTGATTTAAGGGGTTGTTGGACATTCATTTAGGTCAAAATTACACAAATACTTACTTAACAAATTAATTACTGATTAATATTTGTTACTTATAATGAAACTAACATCTGTCCATTCTTATTATTACCATTAATTTCTCTAAATAGAATACAAAACCTCTAATGGCAAAATTTCATTACATTAATATTCTCATTATATAAATATATTTTAGATTTATATTTTTCCTCCCTATAACATAGTTGTAGTAAACTTATATTAAATTAATTCTCATCATTTTACTCGTTACCTCAACTTAATTATAATTGATTGAATTAAATTGACTCATAAATTAAGTTATTACTTGATCTTATAGGTTTATCTAAATTTAAATAAACATGTATTAGTCGTTAAATCTTAACTGAAGAATATTGCTGGAGAATCTTTTAAGTGTAGTGTAAATATTCGTAATTTAAATATGTATATTATTGATTAAGGCTGGTTGAGAAGAGAAGGCCTTATGGCCTAACTCTGCCAGCGAAAATAATAGTACATTATGCAACGAGTCTATAATGATAGTAATTAAGAAGCGAGTATGGATGTTTTCATACGAGCTTCTTAATTACCATTATAGGCGAGTTTCATACGACTTTTTATGCTCGACCATATTTCTAACTTGAAATTATTCAGATCTATACATCTGACAAGACCGGAAGTGACCTTGTTGTAGGTCGTGAATTGTGAGATGTGCGCAGACGCTAAAGTATTGATTTTTTCCGAGGAACAATAATGGCATTGACCTTGATGTAATCCCGTTAAACTTGATATAACCTTGATTATTGAATTCGAAATTGAAAAACGAGATGACAAATTGAATTCATTTCAATATTATTTACAATTAACGCTAATTATTACAGTAACAGAACATAACCTTCTGCGACAGTATTGGATTTCCAGCCTCCGTGACTTTTCGCTAATTCTCTTTCAATTGCATATCCGAGAATAATCGATACTTGCGGTTTTATAACGGTACAAAGCTGACTTCTCATTGGCTGAACACTTGTAAGCTGAGTTGTCATTGGCTGAACACCTGTACTTTAATGAGTAGGTATACTTTAATGACATGCATTAAAGGACATCTACCAAGTGTATAATTACTACATTTCGGCATGGTCGAGCATAAAACATTTTATTCTATTATAACCCAGCCACAGCGATGATTGTGAAGGACTTCATAAATACTGAAACCATTCCAGTATTTAATTATTTATTTAATTTCTTTGAATACTTGGCTGTAGATTTTAAGAAGAAGTTGTATTTCCTAACGGGATGTTCGCTTGCTAAATTCGGATATTACCACTCCGTTACCGCAGAACATTTCTGTCTGATGAGAAGTGTAGGGGAATTGAGAAACATTGTCAAATTATAGAAAAACTGCACTTAGAATCATGATCTTCACCGCGTTACTTTGAGGAAAGGAAAGAGTAAGAAGAAAGACTAGGTTTAGGCATTTCCTGGTGTGGGAAGAGCGGGTCACAACGGTTTTCTGTCCTGATCTGACGTTGACACGCTGCGCAATATTTTCGTGTCTGCAAGAAATCCTACGATCTTATAGAGATCATATTTGTCTTCTTCACTACTCTTGTTATTGCTATATCCCAATGACCTGGATGCTCTATCGTCTTTTTGAGGAGATTTCCAGCTCCTACATCGGTCATAGGCGAAACTTCCAGACTTTCAGTCGCAAGTACTTATAGTCCCTGATGAACATTTCTTCCTGAATACTGTTTCAGGCCTTCTAGAAAAAGTTTGTCTAAATTCTTTTCTAATAACAAAACTCCCCTCCTTGTTCATTAGTATATAATTTGCGAGAGTCGTGAGAATCTCAGTTCTCTCGTTACACTTCTTTCTTTTTCTCTCATTAATATCCTTTTCTCACACTCCTATACGTAATAATGGAACGGATATGGCTCTATCATTAAAATATTTCTGGTGATATCTTCAGCTATTCTATTTTCTTCTCAATTATTCTCGGCACATGATCTCACAGGAAGGAGTAATGGTTTTGAACTTATTTTGTTTTTAAGAATACAATATATAGGCCTATAATTTGAATTAAGTTCAAAAATACCTTAGGCTAGTTGATTACGTTCGGTTTGAGAGCCATCTTCAGAACTGCGAGGTCCTTGCGTCTTCCGGTGTCTTCATCCCCGATGAGGGTGCGTTTGTTTTTGTGTAGTGTGGAGTCAAATAGTGTGTGTGTCCTGAAATTCAATTATGCGTTCAGGATTTGTTGTGGGTGTATTTTTGTGGTATCTGTATATTTCGTATTGTTCTAGTGTGTTCAGTTTCTGGTTTTTCGGTCGAATATGTAGAATTCCCATGTCTGTGTCTATGTTGCTGTAGGTGTGGTTGGCGTTTGTGTTGTGTTCTGAAGTGGAGTATGATTTGCTTATACGAGGCGCGTCCATAAAGTAACTTTCCCACTCGTCCCACAGCTAGCAAACCATATGTTGCGCGAAGCGACTGCGTGTACGTGATAGAGTAATGTCCTGGCATGGCACATGCGCTAGCGGAACTTCCCGAGTGCCCTCAGCACCTTCATTGCATTGGTTGAAGATGGACGCTCCTATTCCAGTTCCCGCCGTGTGTGAAGTGCAAGTTTTGAATGCACGGGCATAGCTCCGATTGAAATTTATTTCTGCGTTGCTGCTGTAGACAATTTTCAGCAGGCCGCCAAAATGTGCATGACGAGGAGCACAGTGGGAGGCCAACCATCATCACAGACGACCTTGTGGAGCAACGCATCATCTGCTTGCTCATGACGTTAGGCCCATAGACCTGGCACAGCTGACGATAAATTTCAATCGGCGCTATGCCCTGTGCATTCAAAAACTTGCACTTCACACGCGGCGGAAGCTGGAATAGGAGCGTCCATCTTCAATCAATGCAACGAAGCTACTGAGAGCACTCGGAAAGTTCCGCTAGTGCATGCGCCATGCTAGGACATTACTCTATCACGTACACACAGTCGCTTCGAAGAACATATGGTTTGCTAGCTGTGGAACGAGTGGGAAAGTTACTTTATGGACGCGTCTCGTAGCTGTGATGTGTTCTTTGTAATGTGTTTGAAATGATCTGCCTGTCTATCCTACGTAGAAGTTATTGCTACTATTGCATGTGAGTTTGTATACACATGTTAGGTTGTATTTGTTTGTGTTGAGATCTTTTTGTAGAGTGTTTTGTGTTCTGTATGCGATGTTGTGGTTTAATTTCTTGAATGAAGATGCGACCTTATGTGTGTTTTTGTTTTCGCGTATGTTAGTGTGATGTATTTCTTGTGTTCTTGTGTTTGTGTTGTGTTCCTATGTTTCTTGTAATTAAGTTTTTCTTTTTTATTATGTTGTCTATTATGTTATTATATTAATTATATATAATATTATAGCAATATATACTATTATATAGTAAGTGAAATATTATTTTGTGTCTATACATTCTTTTCTGTCCAAGCTTCGATATTTTAGATAGGCCTACTTGAACTTCGAATATACCAAACAGAAAGTAATGCATAATATTTACATTGAAATCAAGAATAATTCTTTCTGACGCAATGAAATCAAAGCAGTATCAGCAAATTCTTGCGCTTCTTGCAAAGTATAGGACACTGCAACACCTTGCTAACTGCGGCCACTTGCATATTAGTAATATGTTCCACTCTTTTACACAGGTGAAGCAACAACTTTCAGTTCCCCCAGCTACTGTTTAAAAGTACCGAAGAAGAAGGTAATTGAAGCAGAACTCCGATTATTAAATGTTAAAGCTTAAAGCTTTTTAAAGCTACAGTTCTCGTCTTGTAATTATCAGAAAGTCAGAATTATGCGCGTCGCACACGTTTTTCGAGCGATGTTCTCTCACAATCGTTCAACACTTGTTCATTCATTATTTCGTAATTATAGACAGTGAATATTGCGCTCTGAATCCTGACATCGTCTCATAACAAAAAAGTTCGGTTCAATGTTTCTGAATAAGTTTATTCAAATGTAATATAAAGGGACAGGGGAAGAATGTTTAAGTGGGCGGAGATACCGATTTTGATAGTGGAGCCCGCCGCCATAACTACGCTGGTAACTGCACGTTGGTTGGATCATTTCAGTCGGTTACTATGGTAATAAAATGGTTGCTGATTCCCTTTCCCTCCTTCCCTATCAAACCCTCCCACTGTTACAGTTTATGCATGTTATATGGGTGGCCTAGATTACAGGGGAGATATCGTAACGTCTTGCGCTAACGTGTACAGACACTGGCTACAACGGAAATCACGCATACCAGAAACGGAATGCCAGGCTGCCCACTATCAACATAGATAAATACAATTTATGGCATAAACCCTTTCATATTATGTCAGATAGCGCACAATTTGAATCTAAAATAAAGCATAACCAGATAAGGGGCTCTTACTAGAAGGTCAGTCTAAATCTGGTAAACTTACGGGTAGATGCAATGCAAGGGTTTGAATTTACGTTGTAAACAAACAAAGCTTCGTTTCAGTAATAAAGGATATACTACTCATGCACTAAATTTATCTAGCTTGACAATATTGATATCTGTTAAACTCGTGGTCACGGGTTCTAAAAAAAAAAACAACTTTTTTACGAGAATGTCTTAATTTTATTTTTTTAATTAAACAATAGAGACTGTTCAGAGGCGATGACACGATGAAAGGACGATTGTGCAGAAACGCAGATGTAAAAGCGATAGAAATATCTGAAACAAATCCGCTCTCCTCAGTTTCGTCCCAAATTTAACTGCCGTAGAACGAACTCCATCCTCTTGTTGCGAAGTTGCGGACAGAATAATAGAGCGCAGACTTGAATGTCTTACAAGATAGATGTACAGTAAATGTTATGTTTTATTTAACGACGCTTGCAACTGCAGAGGTTATATCAGCATCGCCGGTGTACCGGAATTTTGTCCCGCAGGATTTCTTTTACATGCCAGTAAATCTACTGACATGAATCTGTCGCATTTATCATCATCATCATCATCATCATCATCATCATCATCAACCACAGGGATTAGGTCTATTGCCTGTTCCGTCTTCAAAGTTTATGTCGCCTGTCCATCTTGTTCTTGGTCTACCAACATTTCTGTGTGCTCTTGGTTCATAATTTAGTATTACTTTAGGTAACCGGTCGTCATTCATTCTTTCTATATGTTGGCACCAATTATGTTTTCGTTGTTGTATTTTCTCAGTCAAATTAAAAATGTTTAGTCGTTGTCGTATATTTTTGTTCTTTTGATGATCTAAAAGAGTGAGACCAGCAACACTTCGAAGGAATTTCATTTCGCTGGTTTCAATTTTCTTTTTAGTTGCTCGGTTTATAGATCAATTTTCTGAACCATAGGTTAATAGTGGCACAGCTAACGTTAATAAAATTTTAATTGTGTTGAACGTTGTGTTTTATTTTTTAAGGTCCTTCGTATTGTTCCACACATCTGTTGAAATGTACTTATTTTATTTTTGACGTCTTGTTCTTTTAAGTATGATATATTGCAGCCTAAATAGTTAAATGAGGATTCCTGTTCTATGATTTCATTGTATAAAACAATTTTACATCTTCTGTGATCAACTCCTTCAAAGGCTATTGTTTTTGTTTTATGATTAAAAATTTTAAGATTAAAATTTTCCATTATTAATTGTAGTTGATAAGCTGCCACCTGTAAGTCAGGCTCCGATTCTGCCATCAAGATCTGATCGTCAGCAAAAAGTATGGACTTCAATAACGTCGTGCCTATATTTTTGCCGGTAGTTATTTTATTCTGCCATTCGTCTGTGGATTTATCTATGTATATATTGAATAATGTTGGAGATAAAGGGCAGCCTTGTTTAACAGCCTGATTTACAATTATTATATCACTTTTATCTTGCTTCCTATTCTTACTGATATTCTTGTCTCGTATAAGCTTTTAACAGTTTTCACTAGGTGTGTTGGATATCCTTCTTTGTACAATATATTCCACAAATTATTTCTTAAAATCTTTCAAAGGCTTTTTCGTAATCCACAAACATTAGGGGAGAGTCGGGTAGTATCGGACAGTGCGTTTCTTTCAGCTACCACCATATGGTAGTCCCTGAATGACATGGTTACGTTTCTCTATGCGACATCACAGAAACATAACCATGTCAACCAGGTACTATCATCGTGTGGTAGATGAAAGAAACTCACTGTCCGATATTACCCGATGTCCGATACTACACGACTCTCCCCTATGTATGTTGGGAGATTAAATTCTCTTCCATCTTGAATCTTGCGTACACTATTTTTAACACTTAAATATAAATGATTGATTAAATGGCAGACTTACTAGTGTTAAATTATATAAGCATGTATGGCTTACAGCTGTTTCGGTGTATCCTTCACACCATCATCAGAGCCTACTATGCTTGTTTTTTTGAAAGATGGGACATGACAGTTAAGCGGCCGAACTTGGAACTACAGTGCTATGTTGCCAATATGGACTACCACGCTGCCAGCTGATGGAAGCTAGTAATTGACGTTAAGATGGTTGGCGTTAAAGCATTCATTGACAATTGACGAGAAGGTAAGAAAACAATACAAAAATCGACAGAGAATCAAACACGAAACGTACCAATGCTAACATTGTGTGCACAATAAATATCGTCAAGAGAGCTATTAAGCATTTGCCACGTGGAAACGGTACGTTTGGCAACTCAACCGCTGTTACCATAGCAACAGGCATACCACGCTATGTGACATTCAGTTGTTTTTCCGATCGCAACGCTCCTGTCATGTCCCATCTTTCAAAAAAACAAGTATAGATCCCGGCGTCATCTCGACATTTCTGCCTATTGTGGGGGTGCGTTTGCGTGTTGAAAAGTGGAGTCGAATAGTGTGTGTGTTCTGAAATTGATCTGTGTGTTGAGGATTTGATTAGGGTATTTTTTAGTGTGTCTGTATATTTCATATTGTTCTAGTGTGTTGAGTTTCTGGTTTTTGGATTGTACGTGTAGGATTTCTATGTCTGCATTTATATTATTGTATGTGTGATTAGCATTAGTTATGTGTTCGGCATATGTAGATGTATTGTGTCCTCTGGTTATTGCAATATTGCCTTGACTTTTTTTCCATCAAATCTCGGTGCTGTAAGTGACGAACATGGTGAGAGGTTCCATCAGGACATATCAACGATGGAATCCAGGTACCAGTGTCAATACGATCCGAGCATGTTGGGTGATTTCTGCTGTTTCCTATAGCGATCAACCACATGCCAATATAAGCGGAAAAGCAAAGGTCTCAAGCACTTTTAACAGAGTTTTTAGTGCTTACTATTTATTGCAAGTGTCTCTCTTCTCATAAATGTATTTAGAATAATATAATATAACAATTTAAAAAGAATATATAAACTAAGCTCAATTTATATCTCTGACTTTACGGTACAAGTATATAGGCCTACTGAATAGTAAGATTTAGAATTAATGTTACAGTTACATAACTCAAAAACCTGACGTGCTAAGATAAATCTGATTACCCAGCTGCGGATTTTTAGGGACTAAAAACAGTTGAAATAAGCAGGCAAAATAGGCATTCAAAATTCGAAAATAGGCATTTAAAAAGGCACTAACAATTTCTAATTCTTAATGGCTATTACAACCATAGCCTAGCATTATACACTAGTTTCTATAGGAATGTCATTATGCCAGTGAATAACTAAATATTCCTCCAAATGTTGTAATGAGAACTGATGTTTATTGTCTGTATGTTCTTAAATTGGGAGAAACTCCCTTCCACTTCACATGAAGTGATGGGGCAATACTTCAGTGATCCAATCTCTGCTGGGGACCAAACCAGTGGGAACGCAATACTGTCAATGTATTTTCCTATCAGTGCTTCTGATAACTTTTGCTTTGGCATATCTCCACGGTATATTCCATGAACTACAGCAGAAAACTCAACTCACGAAACGGATACACAGTTTAAAACAATTACCTAGTCAACTACCACAATGATTCATGCGGCTTTCGAAATACATTTTTTTCTTATTGGTCGATTGTAAATTATTAGATTTCTCCGCGCTCTGGTGACAGTAAAACGTAACACACAGAATTATCGATAGTTCTATATCACTGTTCTAAAAAAGAAACAAATTACAGATTAAAAAAAAGATTGATAGAATGATCAATAATTTCAAGTACAGAGACATCATTTTATTTTTACTAACATTTCTAATATTAACCTGGCTATACATTTTGATCAACGGTTGAAAACCGTAAACACAGTTTGCTACCCCCTTCCACGACTGGAGTTTGATGATACTGGCGTAATATACAAACAAATCACTTTACTAGGTATAGGAGGGAAGAAAAGTAGTTCATGCATTTACGTAAACTAGGAAATATCGCGATTTTCAGTTTGATAATTTTCATTAGGTTTTTGTTTAATCAAAATACAGTACAGTGTTTTTACTCAAGAACTGAGCTGTCCATGCGGACGTATTTATTATGCAGTGTATATTATACTCTCTATAGCACATTAGCGTACAATATAGAGAATGAAGTTAAATTGAAAAATATTCAAATATGGATATTTAAACACATTTTTGAAAATGGTGGCCGTTCATTTCGATACAGACTTCAGTTCCAATGTGCATATTATCGCACTATAGACTATTATACCTAATTTCAATTACCAGTTTCGTCCTTTGTACCAGTAACTCATGTTGAAATAATTCTGTACTTACTCTATAAAAGAATACCTTACGTACTGTAAATTCAATCTTCACTTCTGCCCGATCCGAAAAGATAAAATTACTCAGACGTGCTATCTGCTGTCTGTCCAAGTGGTTATGTCGCAGGGTCGTAGAAAAGGGGAAAATCACGTGACAGTTAATTACTTAACGAGGCCCTTTTATTTAAGTTATTTTAAACAGTTGTATAATATTACGTAGAAGTCCAATTCCTAACAGAAATTAATGTTTTCAGAAAAGAGCTAAGACAGCCCAGCCACTAGCCTTTACAGAGAGGCGAATAGAAGCGGGTGAGGGAAAACGGGATGCGACGTATGCAAATGGACGACAGTACCTGTGCGAAAATGATTCAATATTGAAAGCTCTTTCGTCACTGGAAAACGCGAACATATTTTTGGAACGTACTGTTTACTATGACCGTAAGGCTACTATGACTGTATATGTGGTCTTGGATCTGTGTGGAGGAGGGTTGAACTTCATTAGTAGAAGGGGTGAGAGTGAAGTACATTCAAAAACTCAGGTACAATAAAAATTGAAGTAAAAATAAAATGATGTCCCTGTATAATATATAATACGGATATTTAGGCAAAATTTTAGGTATTTATAAGCAAATAGGCATTTACTAGTGAAATAGGCAATTATAGGCACAACAGAATTCAAATATTATACTCACAATACCTTAAAATGGATATGTAACCTAAAATATTGCACCTTCAGATTAAGGTTTAAAATAGGCATATAGGCATAAATCCTCAGCTTACTGATTACAGATCTGGAATCAGCGCATCAATGTCAGTATAAAACACTTGAAGTTTCCTCAGTAGCAGACAAAAAGGTTTGGTGGGAGAAGTGGTTCGGATTACCAAAATTTAATTTTTCTCGTCTGTGGTACCCGTTATGTAAACCGATACTAGGAAATCACTCAGTGATAAAATGAGACAAGTGAATGCGATTGCTCGTTATGGAAGACAGTCGCGTGTGTCATGTACACCGGATGAAATACGAACCGAACCAAACGTATGCATTATCTAGTACACAGTCGTCACGAATGGGAGAATCTGTGGGGACAATTTTCTGGTATTATAAACCAGGAGAAAATCAACAAAACAAAAGGTTGTTGCATATAAAAGTAGCTCGCTGTACATAAATTAGGTTCGTTCTGGATCGATGGGTATATAATATCATCTTACATGGTTATCGAAGAGAGTGTGTGCGCAAAATGTGCTGTTATAAAATACTTCAGACTTCACGGGATGGAACATAGATTTAAGTTAAATTTGTTTGCTCCCTTTTACAGTCACGAAGTGAAACAAACCTGAAGGCTTTAGGGAAAGTCTCTAAAACAAAATAATCATTTATTTTCACGGAATTCTACACTACTAGTGGCTTGTGCAGCAAATGCTGCAAACTAAGTTCATGAGACATTCAAATAAAAATTTTTCAGATTTATTTTCAATGAAGAATACCAGACATTTTGAAAGTTATTTACTTCCGTAATAATGAAATATACTCCCTCTAAATGGTTGTTTTATGCCAAATACTTTTGTGCGAGATCGTGCGTATTTGCTTGTTTTCCGCACAGAACCAATACGTGGCAAGTGTGAAATACCACATTCAGTATTCCCAACGTAACACACATAACAATTTCCCTTTTCTTACCGCTTAAGCGCGACATTCATTTTACTGCTTTAGGCTTTTAACATATTATTTTTAGAGACGCTTAACATAATAATAATTATAAATTGGAAACTTACCACTGCAATTTCACCTAAATTGCAATGTTAATTATTGTTTTTAAATATTTGCAAAAATTAAGTAAAGTCTACTACTCCACGAAACTTATTGCATTCCTGATACAAGTAACATTAAGGAAACCGTGAAAAAATCAACGAGATTCCAGATGCCGATGTTATTACTGCTATATGTTATATAAATAATGTTGTTAAAATACTAAAATGAAAAATAAATCATTACATAACCTTACCATTTGTTTTAAGTTCGCATTTATAGACTGGGGGAAAAAAAGACAGACGTATATCACGGCCTGTTGGAGTATAGTAAACACAGAAAACATTTTATAGCAACAATGTTGAAGAAATATATTTTGGTTTTCCGAAGTTGCCGTCATTAGGGGAGAGTCGGGTAGTATCGGACATCGGGTAGTATCGGACATCGGGTAGTATCGGACAGTGCGTTTCTTTCATCTACCACCATATGGTAGTACCTGAATGACATGGTTACGTTTCTCTATGCGACACCACAGAAACTTAACCATGTCAATCAGGTACCATCATCGTGTGGTAGATGAAAGAAACTCACTGTCCGATATTACCCGATGTCCGATACTACCCGACTCTCCCCTAAACAGAAACCAACATGGAGATTTCATTGCAACTAATTAGAAATTCGTCTTTCAGGTATGTAATAAACGATCTTCGCACAAAATAATGTACGACACATGAGCGGTATGTTTGTTTTCATGTTCTCGGAAATTAAAAAAGCCGAACTACGTTTCGCTTTTTCAATCTTTTGCTCGACCATGAAAACGTCAACATACCGCTCTTGTAACATATATTACTATTTCTTGAAACTATCCACCTTTAGTTTTTGAGTTTTAATGCAAGTAACAATGTGAGGACGATCAGTGGGTTTTTCATGTGGGATTAAAGCAATAGCTATTTCAGGTCATTGTGGATTGTAGGTGAAAGTTAAAAAAAATATCAGGTTTGCTATGCTTTCGAACAGTAGACATAGCTTCTTGGTATGTCTACTGCATGTAGAGCTTGAAATTTAGAGGGTAAAATCATTTTATCCTGCTAAGAGATCTTGCTGAAATGATCGGGAGACTACATAATTTTGTAGGCTTCTTATTTTATCAGTAAGTAACACCTTTTGGTCTTTCCTTAGGAACTGTAATTTTTACGCTCTCTCGAGTCAATAACGCATATAAATATCTACACCACACTGCCATTAAATATATGAAAAAAACCTAACCCCACTTAATTAATACCTATAATAGTATTTAATTTTTAATAAAAATATTATCTTACGTAAGTTTTGAAGTTATTTATTATATACACTATATAGCCGCCACTCAGTAAATTATAGAAATGAAGATCTAATTTAAGATATTCTCTACATCTACTTACAGAACCCCAAAATATTTCACTTTCATTTCATCAGTATAGCATTAATATGTATAATTAATGAAAAATAGTCGCATCACGCGGCATTAACATTAACTAAAATAATATTTCATTTCTAATGGTAATAATGTCATCAAACCACCTCAAGTTTTGTAGATTTTAATATCCAATATACAGCTGTACTCAGAAAATTACACACCGCAGAATCAGACCTGTAAATTATTTTGTGCGAGATCGTGCGTATTTACTTGGTTTCCGCACAAAACCAATCCGCGGAAAGTCTAAAATTCCACATTCAGTATTCCCAACCTAACACACATAACAATTTCCCTCGTCTTACCGCTTAAGTGACATATTGATTTTACTGCTTTAGGCTTTTAACATATTATTTTTAGAGACGTACAATATAATAATAATTATGAATTGGAAACTTACCACTGCAATTTCACCTAAATTGCACTGTTAATTATTGTTTTTAAATATTTGCAAAAATTAAGTAAACTCTACAACTCCACTAAAGTTACTGCATTCGTGATGCAAGTAACATTAAGGAAGCCGTGAAAAAATCAACAAGATTCCAGACTCATCATAGACTGGGGAAAAAAAAAGACAGGCGTATATCACGGCCTGCTGGAGTATAGTAAACACAGAAAACACTTTAAAGCAACAATGTTCAAGATAGATATTTTTGTTTTGCAAATTTGCCGTCGTTGAACAGAAACCAAGATGGAGATTTCATTGCAACTAATTAGAAATTCCTCTTTCAGGTATGTAATAAACGATCTTCGCACAAAATAATGTACGATAGGCGAGCGGTATGTTTTCTTTCAATTCTCGGTAATTAAAAAAGCTCAACTAAGTTTCGCTTTTTCAAACTTTTCCTCGAACATGAAAACTTCAACATACCGCTCTTGTAACGCATATTACGATTAGCAAGTTTTGAAGTTTTTAATAACCGATTGAATTTGAGCTCTAAATATGTCAGCAATTCTGCAGGTCATGGCCTTCGTGTAATATCCTATTGTTTATTGTAGTGTGTGTTTTGTTTTATACTGAAATGACGAAAAATGGATTTTGGAAAATAGGAAAATTATGTAGGAAATCTAACGCTTCACTGAATGTTACTATTTTTCTGAAAAACTTTGGGTTCCAAGGTTCAAAATGAGGGGTCATTTATTAAAATCCGTTCAACCGTTATCCCGTAATTTCCATTACCAGTTCAATATATATATATATATATATATTTGTTGTAATTTATCTCCTTTATTGCCAGAAATATGTATAAAATAGGCTTATGTTTAGGAAAAAGCTAAATTGTACTACTTACAAATGTAAATGAGGCACAATACGATTATCGATCTCAGCAATTGAATATTCTCTCAACAACTATTACACGGCTAGTTTTGATTCTGACTTTGATTAAAATTTTACCGAGTCTGAGCAAAAGTTTCTTACGACTTTCGCAGGCTCTGCGCATTTCAGAGAACTTACGTCAATATTACTTTGGTTGAGTATGGAAAATCAATACGAATAACCTACTGATATTTGATTTCGCCCTCCTAAAGACCATATGCTATTAGATCAAGTCACTGCAAACAAAACTATTTTCAAGTAGAGTTATAGGCTAGAGGTGCTTATTGGACGGGACATGGAACATCCCTAAGCACTTCAGCTCAAAGAGGCTTTTTATGTACCCGTGATGAAATGAGTTGCGCACCGAGTGTACTACACGGGTAAGCCAGTCCCAACATCCGCCACACTACGCATTCCTCTCCAGTCTCCAAATCTATAGATCATACAACTTGTGGTAATCTGCCATTCCTTATAGATCTAGTATACAGGGTGTTTCGAAAATACGGGGCATAATTTCAGGTATGTATTTCCCACATGTATACAATCAAAATAGTTCATTACAACCTGTGTCCGAAAATGCTTCATTTCCGAGTTATGGCCTTCATAACATTGAAATTCACCGGAACGTTTTTCTTTCCGCAGGTCGTTGCCGTCAAAGGAGACATTAAGAGGGCACTCTGACAGTTCATTCCGAGGCGAAGGTTATATTCAGTGTTGTGTAGGCGTTAGACTGCGCGAAATGTATTCAAATCAAGAGCTGGCAGAGATACACTTCATGTACGGTAAGGCGGACGGCAATGCTGCGCTGGCTCGTCGTTTGTACCAGGAGAGGTACCCACAGCGACAATGTCCAGATCGGAAGACATTTGTACGTCTCCATTACCGTCTGTGCGAGTATGGAAAATTTAACTCTCCTGGTTTGGGAAGGGGACGACCAAGATCTACAACTCCAGAAGTACAGGAGGAGATTCTGGAGACTGTGAACATGACTCCTTCTATCAGCACACGAATGGTAACGTTGCAAGTCAATGTTCCTCATACGACTGTCTGGAGACTTTTGAAAGAGTATCAATTGTATCCTTATCATTTGCAACGTGTACAGGCCCTGTCACCAGCAGATTACCCTGCACGAGTTAGGTTCTGTCAATGGTTCTTGCAGCAGTGTGGTGTAAATCCGAACTTTCCTGCCTTAGTATTATTTACAGATGAAGCACAGTTCACACGAGATGGCATAACAAATTTCCACAATCAGCATGAATGGGCGTATGAAAACCCACGTTAAACTGTTCCATCTCATCACCATGTGCGGTTCTCCCTCAACATGTGGGCCGGTATCATTGGTGATCGATTAGTTGGACCCCATGTACTTGTAAACAGACTTACGGGGCAGGCGTACACAAACTTCCTGGAAAACACCATACCTCATGTTTTAGAAGACACTCCACTGATCAATCGTCAACACATTCACTTCTTGCATGATGGCGCTCCTGCACACTTCAGTCGTACGGCTCGCCGGTACTTGGATCGAAGGTTTCCTGATGGATGGATAGGTAGAGGTGGCCCAATTGCTTGGCCTCCACGCTCACCTGATCTGAACCCTCTCGATTTCTACTTGTGGGGCCATTTAAAATCATTGGTTTATTCGTTTCCGGTGCCTGATTTGGAATCCCTTCGGAATCGAATTGTGGCATGTTCTGAGGACATACGCAATACTCCTGGAGTTTGGGATCGTGTTCGCAGGTCATTGAGACATCGATGTGAGGTCTGTATTCAAGCAGGAGGTGGACATTTTGAACATCTTCTGTAATGACAACGACCTGCGGAAAGAAAAACGTTCCGGTGAATTTCAATGTTGTGAAGGCCATAACTCGGAAATGAAGCATTTCCGGACACATGTTGTAAGAACTATTTTGATTGTCTACATGTGGGAAATACATACCTGGAATTATGCCCCGTATTTTTTAAACACCCTGTATAATATCGATTATCATATCCCAGTCAGGGAGCCAGGTTCTGTGGGAAATCGGTGCCACTTTATACAAATCAATGAGTCGTCTAGAACTCACCACTGCCATCTACCAATCTTTGGACAAACCACGAGAAGCGGTCGTGGCGTGCGATGGATTCGGTGTCAAGCAACACAGGAAATGTTATATTTTTCGAAACGGAGATGATAATGAAATGGGAATTATGGAGAGTTTCGTGGAAGATCGAGGGAAAAACGGGTTGACCCTGAAAAAAAACTCACTACTTTGGCTTTTCCATCTACAAACATTGCCATTGCCGAATTGTTTTTTATTAGAATTTAATTCTTATTATAAAAATTGCTAAAACAGAATACATAGTAATTGGAGGAATTTCAGAAGTTCTACAGATAGGGGAAACGCGGGCAAAGCGGATAAGCTAAGAACAAACAATGCCACAGGCTATATTTTGATGCTCCCGAAATAAAATCTTCATGACATTGGTTGTGACACATGTTGTCCACATATATAAAAAAACAGCAATTCGTTTCTCGTACATACGGACAGTGATATGATTTGAGAAACAAAATATAGTTGACTATTCGCTTTGCACAGGTACACGGGCAAAGCGAATAATTAACCCGGGCAAAGTGAATAACTTATCCCTATAACATTTTCACATTTCTATTTAATTTTTATTCACTGATAATAAAATTAAATCAACACATAAACACGATGTTAATGAGTTATATTAGACGATAGGATATGTTATTTACAGCCCATTACAGCACGTTAGATTAGTACAAAATACAAATTTGAACAAGTCGACTTTTCACTAGCACTGAAGACTTGGATTTCTTCTGCTTTTGCTCCTGCCCATAAGTTACTTCTCTTTCAACGTTTTTAATCGGTATAGATGTAAGAACTTCAGAGCGCTGACATTTTCTTCGTTGAACTCGTGTCTTTCGAGCATCCACTTCTGGCACTGGTCTAAATCAAAAGAACTGACTTGGATTCTCTTGCTGACGATGTTGAGGGTTTTGATGTAACCGGAACTGAAAATCTGAGTGTAATTGATGTAATGAATATTCCTTCAATCTCTGAAGATAACGACGTCACAGAGGTGGTTGATTCTGAGTGAGCATTAACTGTTTCTTCAGCCGCTGAAGAAGCTGGCACTGCAGAATTGGTTAAATCTGAGCCAGCTGTCGTTTTGCTGATTTCTATCTCAAGTGGGCGATTTGTAAGTTGATCTGGAGCAAAATCTTCATCAATAAACACGTTATGGTTGTATGGCCAGATAGCAGAACCAATGATTGGAAGATTTTATTCCTTCAACTGCTTTCTTCATGGCTTCTTCAGACCATTTGGCTTGTTCCGTCTTCATTTAAAGTTATACAAACATAAACGTCAATAATCTTCTTCGTAAGTACGGCACTTTAGAAGTAATCGTATTGCCTATATATTACTATCCCATAACAAAAATTTTCTGCAGTATTGTGTGTTGTACATTTGTTTCTCTTACCTTGAAATATTTTAAGAAAACAGTGAATTTTCTTCAAACACACGCTGAATTCTTCTCTCACTAGCTAGAATGACAAGTCAGTTCTAGCAGCAAAATCTGGTAGGGATTCTTTCCCAACATAGCAGAAAGCGCTATCTGTTGGCGTTTCTAAGAAATAGGCATTATTCTCTTTGCCCGGGTTATTCGTTTTGCCCGGGTATCCCCTAAATGATGTCACAATTAAATCTGTTGAAGAATTCAAATGCCTGGGATCCATTACTGATAAATCTGGCAAGAGATATTATTAATAGAGTAAATTGTGCTAGGAAAGGGATTAGATCTCTGAATTGTGTTTTGTGAAGTAGGGACATGACTTGAAATACAAAACAGTATATTCTAAAAACAATCGAAAGCATACATACATATGGTTCAGAAAGTTGGACAGTAAGTGAAAAAATGCAGAAAAGGGTGTTGGCGACAGAAATGGTTGGATTGCGAAGAAGTATGAGGATGTTCAGACTAGAACACGTAAGAAACACAAATATTAGGAAAGAAATGGATGCAGATGAAACTGTTATGGACAGAATAGAAAATAGATATGTACAATGGTATGGACATGTACAATAGGTGTCGGAAGAACGGTGGCCTAAACGTATCCTCAATTGGACCGTGCCAGGAAGAAGAAAGCATGGAAGAGCTCGAAAAACATGTTAAGAAGGAATATACACATAGACTACTTGGTGAAGAGGGGCAGTGGGAGAATAGGAAGCTCTGGAAAGCAGGAATCAAAGGCGAACTGCTGTAAAGTGGAAAGCCAGTAAAAGTAAAAGTAGGCTAAGTAATTCTTATTATTAATTTTGCACTTGTATTTTTAAGTTAAAATATATTTAAAATAACTTACATTCTTATATGATAACATGTTTCTGAGAACATTTCATAAGTTGAGACTGAAAAAAGAGTGGTATATAAATGAAAAACGTGGAATTCACCTAAGTTTTTCTGGTAAAAGCCAGGTGCCCTGAAAATATAGCGTGTAAGTGCGAAACAAAGCATTAGGCCTACACTGTATGAATAACATGGGCTATAGGCCCACATGAAGTTTGATTAAATATAAATTTTAATATACCTTCTTCTTACATTTTACAAAATTATTATCTTTATGAATTCGTCTCTCTTTATGCCAAAAGTAGGAGAGGTCAGAGTGATGTTCACCTAATTTCATATTTATGAGAGCGTTACCGTACTCAAACTTCAGTACTGCACAAATCAACTCATTAAAACACGTCGCCTAGTGAAAAGTCAACAGTAATAATAATAATAATAATAATAATAATAATAATAATAATAATAATAATAATAATAACTTATTATTATAACTTATTATTATTATTATTATTATTATTATTATTATTATTATTATTATTATTATTATTATTATTATTAACTTATTCTTGAGCATATCAATAACTGCCGCACGTTTCTGGTTTTCGCATTATATTTTGAGCTGTCGTATGAAGAGTAATGTCTTTGCAAATTAAATTTTGTAAATTTATGCATTGTTTTTGCATTTTGTATAGCCTACACTTGGCCACACCATCACATTTTACAGCAAAGTATATTTTTTTCCACTGAACATTAAGGTACACTGCAGGCGATCATGATCTTCGTTTTAAAGGCCACGCTATTTCTGACATTTTGTGTATATCTACTGTTTTTATGTCAAAACCTGACAAGTTTAAACTGTTATTAGATGTGCATAACCGTGTAGGTGCATGGAGCGGCGCAGTTATAGCTACCAGTCGAACACTTCTATAGTATTCCAACGGCTACGTCATGCTCAGCTTCTATTCGCAGAGTACACTGACGGCAGTAACATACACTTGTCCAAAATTTCACGTCTTGGGCACGGCTATTGTAAAAATTTGTGTGGTATTGCATGGAGTATGATGTAGGATAAAGGTTGGTAATACTGTGATAGAGTAATATTGTGATAGTTCTTTTTGAGAATTTATTACAATTTTACTGAGCGAGAGAAGGACCGGTTTCGTGCAGCAACTTGTCCACGAACATTCCCTTAATACGTTGACGCAAAAAACCGATCTTTTTCTCGCTCAGTAATATTGTAATACATTATCAAAAAGAATTATCACAATATTATTCGTATTATAGTATATTACCAACATTTACCGTATATGCAGTAACTATAAAAAAATAATTCAATAAAAGAACATATTAACACTAAAATTGTGTGTATTACTTGAAATAATAATTTTGTGGTGTTTGGTCAGAATATGATAACTCCAAAAATGACTTTTTTTTTAGCTGAAAGCACAGCCCTACGTAAAAACAGTTCTCTTTCGTGATATCTCCAGCCAATCGTATATTATTTTCATTCACATTTGTATGAAAATTAGAATTATGATTTGTATATGAAAGTGAAAATGAAAATGCTTATACTATCTCGAAACAGGTTTTTTGAAGTTGTCATGTTTTGACCGAAGACCACAGAATTAAGAATAAAAATTTTAAAGTTTTCAAAACGATGGACCTAAGTGTACTCAATAAACAAATATGCAAACAATTAAATAGGCTATGTTTCTCTCATAAATCTGTAAATATTTATTGCGAACCAAATAAGTGAAATAATTTATTTTGTAAAATTACGAATGTACAAGTAAATAGATAGGCTTAACATGAACAAAAATGCTTAAATAGAAAATTAAGAGAATACACATATGCAAATGTGATCAGTTTAATGTCCTTAAATTTCATTTTGTGCGTTTTTATTAAACTATTTTCTTAAGTCGCAACATTTCCCTGTAATACAAGCGCTTCAGATATATAATTTGTGATTTAAGTTGCAGATTAATGGCAACAGAATAAAAAAAAAATCGCGCAATCAGTCAGATCGGAAAATCAAGCGAAACGGCAATGATCAAATCTAGCCGGCTCAGATGTAAGGCAATTATTCTGTTCTGTGAAGTGGAAGCAACCGATGGCAGTTACGAAGCCAGGCAGTGAACGAAAATTATTATGTGCAGCTCTTTCTTAAACAACCTCGATATGATTTACGAGGTAGTCACAATCGGACACGGACACAAGTGCCTTTCTCTTGCATAATCTGACACTTGCAATCTTATATTTTAACATAAACCCAGATATATAAACAATGATGCTGAGTAAGGCTACTGGGACAGTAATGTAACTTGCATTGCGTGTTCTGATAATTTGCTTTGTGCGATAGTTTGCATTGGCCATAATTATTTATGTAAATTCTTGATAATGTCTTGGTGATGTCATCTGCAGAAACACAGAAGTGATTGGATTTAGTGGTAGCAGAGAAAGCAAACTGTATTATTCCAATTCGAGGCTGGGTCCGAAGTGAATATCCAGCAATGAATTTGCTTATTTTTAAAATATTAATGCAGGCGAAGGAACTAAGACCATAAAATTAAGAACTTCAATTTTGTGGGTATATTTAACAAATAAATTTATTGCGCTTCATACGATTTTTAATGTAGGGTAAAGTTACCTAATTCCGTGATATGTTTTTTTTCACTGAATGTCACGGGTGTGGGTATCTTGCTAGGAAGTTCACCGATGTCTCAAATGTAGGCGAAAGATGCACTCTTTCAAGAAAGATATCTGGCGCAATGGTCGAACGACAAAGCTTTGACTGACATTAAATTTTAAAAAAGTATCACGGGATTAGGAGTATCACGAAAATAGGCAACTTTACCCTACTACTTTGGATTTGGGATGTACTATAAGCAGTAACATTTGCTGCTGCCAGGAAGCTTTTAATAGAAAAAGAAGCATCTTCTGTGGATCTCTGGAAAAAGAACTAAGGAAGAGACTAGTGAAGTGCTTTATATGGAGTGTGGCATTATATGGGGCAGAAATATGGCCATTACGACGAAGTGAAGGGAAGCGAATAGAAGCATTTGAAATTTGGATATGGAGAAGAATGCAACGTGTGAAGTGGACAGAGGTAATAAGAAATGAAGTTGTATTGGAAAGAGTGGGTGAAGAAAGAATGTTGCTGAAACTGATCAGGAAGAGGAAAAGGAATTGGTTGAGTCACTGGCTGAGAAGAAACTGTCTACTGAGGGATGCATTAGAAGGAATGGTAGACGGAAAAGAGTTCGGGGTAGAAGAAGATATCAGATGATAGACGGCATTAAGATATGTGTATCATATGAGGAGACAAAGAGAAAGGCATAAAATAGGAAATATTGGATAAAGCTGGGTTTGCAGTGAAAGACCTGTCCTTGGGCAGAACACTAAATGAATGAATGAATATTAATTTCGTAAGTAAATGTTTGTGTCTGCGTGTGTGTGTGTGTGTGTGTGTGTGCGTGCGTGTGATACCTATACTTGAAACGTTCAGAACTTAACTTTATATTGCTCTTATCAAGTCAACAACGAAATATTTTGTCTCAAAAAACTATTTCTTACTGAAAGTCACCATTTCTTTTCTGGTATTTGACTACTGTAACCACGTCCTCATACGTACAGATGTTTCCAACTTCTCTTGACTTAGAAGTCGTTTCTTTCCCAGATCTACCTTCAGTGACTCACAGAGGTGGAAATCACTGGAAGCGAGGTTCGGCTTGACTGGCTGGTTGTCAGGTTTCCGGCCGCTTGATTCGGGACGGATCCATGGACTTCGGCTCACATTGACCCATGATACGCCATATTGGCATTTGTAATGACTGTTCCAGTTCGACAAGTGGTCTGGGTGTCATTCGTGAATCTGATGCTGACAGGTGAGTTATTCTGCCTCAGCTCGGACACAGTCAGGTCCTACACCCACACAATTACCTGATAATCTCCAGAGATCGGAGCCCCCCCGCTCTCAATTCCTATATCAGCATCGGAGACCCACAATATCCCTAAGAATTCACTACAGCTTGATTTTGTCTATTGCAGATGATACATGAAATGAAGGGGAGTGGAGAGAGTTGGTAGATTCATGGCCGGTTTCTGGTACACGTCAGTTAACTCTCAGTTACATAGCTGCTCTTATAAATTTAACTGCACTGATAACTTTCATGAGTTTCTGGAAAGTTAAATGTAGATTTATCAGCGCTTGTAACTAACAGTTGAGGTAACTTCAAGTTCAGTATCTATTGTCGTCCATAGATGTCTCCACTAGTATTTTGTTAGTGATTTTTTAGTTATTTACAGCTACTTTTGTTTGCAGAAGTTTTTAGTAGTAATATGGCTGATAGGTACACAGTGAGCTCTGTACTAGTGGGTGCAAGACTTTTAAATTAAAGAACCATGAGATAAACGATAGTGTATATGTCCACTTTGTACACTTCCAACTCAATCGTAATATGATTAGAAAACAATAATTGTTGGTATTTAGCGTGATAAATAATACTAGTGGAGAGAGAGCTAGGTGTAACTTCCGCTTCAAAACTGCAACCGTATTCAGCTGTGGTGGTTATGGCAGCCAAATTGATAAACATATTAAAATATTTTACATTCGCCCATATGAATGCTTTCATGTATTCAAATGGACTTTTCAGAGCCCGAAATGCCATTGGCATTGGTAGAACACCCAAAAATAAAATATTTCTTGACTGACTACATACAATCTGAAGTTGATGACGGAAATTAAGCTTGAGGTGTTCGAAATTGTCTTTATAAACACACATTATTATCCTAATATGTCACAGAAAGTAAAACATTTACCGTAAGTGACGTAAATAAAACGCCAACATTTTAAAACTATACGGATAATATAGTAAATTAATTTATTGCAGTCTATATTATTATCTAATATCAGTTATTATAGTTTAAGAAACAGTAATGCAGTAGCGCCGCATGTCGGTATTTGTTCGAATTAGTACGATCAGCCAGATAACTACAGGTCGAGGTATAGTTACCAGTTGAAGGACAGATAACTGTAAAGATAACGATAACTGTTGTTTCGGAAACTCATTTTAAACATATAAGCATGTAAAATCATATAACTCTGTTTGTACAGGTAACTGTCTTTCCAGAAACCGGGCATCAAACTGGTAACTGGGTATAGGTCTTACTTACTTACTTACTTACTGGCTTTTAAGGAACCCGGAGGTTCATTGCCGCCCTCACATAAGCCCGCCATTGGTCCCTATCCTGAGCAAGATTAATACATTCTCTATCATCATATCCCATCTCCCTCAAATCCATTTTAATATTATCCTCCCATCTACGTCTCGGCCTCCCTAAAGGTCTTTTTCCCTCCTGCCTCCCAACTAACACTCTACATGCATTTCCGGATTCGCCCATACGTGCTACATGCCCTGCCCATCTCAAACGTCTGGATTTAATGTTCCTAATTATGTCAGGTGAAGAATACAATGCGTGCAGTTCTGTGTTGTGTAACTTTCTCCATTCTCCTGTAACTTCATCCCTCTTAGCACCAAATAATTTCCTAAGCACCTTATTCTCAAACACCCTTAATCTCTGTTCCTCTCTCAAAGTGAGAGTCCAAATTTCACAACTATAAAGAACAACCGGTAATATAACTGTTTTTATAAATTCTAACTTTCAGATTTTTTGACAGCAGACTGGATGATAAAGGTTTCTCAACCGAAAAATAACAGGCATTTCCCATATATATTCTGTGTTTAATTTCCTCCCGAGTAGCATTTATATTTGTTACTGTTGCTCCAAGATATTTGAACTTCTCCACCTCTTCAAAACATAAATTTCCAATTTTTATATTTCCATTACTGGGTGTAGGTCTACTTAAAAAAAAAGACAATTGCAACGTCTGCTTTGTCCAGAACAATTTCCATCACGACTAGGTCGGGGTTCGAATCCGGGCCGCCTACATGGAAGACAAGCGCCCTACCAGTGAGGAGGGATGCTAAAAATGTATTATCTATGCGCACCTATGGATAATATATGTCCAAGATTGTCACTTTTGCTTTAATGCCAGAAAGCACGTGACGAACTATGTTATCTTATTTTAAAACAAGTGTAATATTTTATTCTGGTGTTTTTTTGTTGCATGGATTTACGCTGATATGCGAGGATTCAGAAAAGAACAAGTCATTATTATGTAGGCCTATGTATGTTTTGTTGGTCGATGTGTGAATAAATTTGAAAAATCAAGGGACTGTTAACTTAATAGGGATAGATTTTCATCACATTGCATGTTACAGATGATTACAGCTTTATTGTGGAGGGTACATGTGGTGCCTCTTTTGACGGACGTGCATTGGTTTGTGACGAAGTTAAAATTCTTTCCTTATCTTTGGTTTCTGGTTTACCTTCGTATAGATATTACTACCCTGGCTCTTGGTATTCAACATGTCTACGAATGGAATGCAATTGTTTTGTCCCACTTCCATAGTGAATTGAATTGGTGGTTCCAACGAGTTGAGATGTTTCAAGAACGCATATAATAGGATCGTAGGACCAGATAATAGAGGCGTCATTTACATTCCTGTGTCACAGGGCAGATTGTGGCTGGCAGAAGATATAACAATGTTCTTAAAATGTTTCACGTAAGTGTTGCTGACCAAGGAGATAGCTATGAGCCCACCATATTGCCATTGTTTTGATTAAATAACCAAAAGACGTTGAAAATGAACCATTATGTGTCGCCAATAGCATTTCTTAGGAATTCGAATCACACGCAATTCCCAGACAGCCATTACATGGATAATTCCGTCGAAATTCAATTATAATTGCGGGCTCTGGAAAGATTGATGCACGGTAGCTTTGGTCTCTTGTAATTAAGGGACCGTTGCTGGAAATTTTAATTGGTTTGTCTGTTACTGAGACAGGGAATTGTGAATAATGAAGCAATAACGGACACAATGCAATAACAAACTAATTTGAAGATTAGTACGACATAATACACTGCCACGAATTTTTGTTGGAAGAGGAAAAAAGTCATTAAGAAGTTTATTTTGTAGGCAAGTATAAGAGATAATACAGGGTGAGTCAAACCTAAAGGCTCGTCTCCACTATTAAACGTTTAACAACAACACGTTAAATGTTAAATTGTTTACCGTTAACATCCCAACATGTTGAATGAACATGTTAATGCTAATTTCATTTAACACTTTGTCCACATTGTTAAACATGTTAAACTTGACTTTCTTTGCGTAGTCCACCATAAACAGTCTATGAGATTTTAATATAGATAGTGTTTTATTTTCAAACCTTGGAGAATGGACTCAGATGATGATATGACTTTTGTAGTTGCCTCTATTGCTTGTTACAAGGCTTTGAAAAGGAAGAAAATGAGAATGTGGATGTGGCAATATCTTAGTGAAAGACACTATGCAGGATACATTCTAAACCAGCTTAAAGTTGAATACAGTATCGATTTGGATTCAAAAACTTGCTGAGAATGTAAGAACACGATTTTAATATAGTGATGCAAAAATACTTCCGTTACATCAAAGAAATACACAATTTAAGAGCAGCCAGTTCATCTCAATTAAAGAAATTACAGCGCGATTGATTATCATAGGACCTACGACAGGATAGATGTTAAAGGAGTGGGTAATATCGTATAATTATTCTTTCCGAAGTTTTACGAACGTTAACATACATCACCAAATACGACCATTACTGACGTCAACATAGCATTAACGTTTAGCGTACGATGAGAGTGCGAAAACTCTCTATTGTATTCTCGAGAACAGTTAAATAATAATTCCAGTTCTCTAAAACAGTCGGCCTTCTTAGTTTTGCCCGTGTATTCTATTGCAGACACATCCCACAAACAAGGCCTTTCCATCAGTGCATTAATTTTATTCGAATGTATTTTCTTTCGTCCACTCCATTATTTCGAACAACTTACAGACAACACTAAGGACCAATCTATATCAATAATAAATCTGTAGCCGAAATTTTTCTGGTAATTTTCGATTTTCCAAAAATAATTGGTCCTAACATATATAATTAACCACCCTGAAACCGAAAATAGCTTTTTTGAAATTTTTGTTTGTATGTCTGTCTGTCTGTCTGTCTATCTGTCTGTATGTTTGTTACCTTTTCACGCGATAATGGCTGAACCGATTTCGATGAAAATTGGAATATAAATTAAGTTCGTCGTAACTTAGATTATAGGCTATATGGCATTCAAAATACATTATTTAAAAGGGGGTTTATAAGGGGGCCTGAATTAAATAAATCGAAATATCTCGCTTATTATTGATTTTTATGAAAAATGTTACATAATAAAAATTTCTTTAAAAATCATTTTCGATAAGTTTTATTCTTTGAAAAATTTTGATAGGACTGATATTTAATGAGATAAATGAGTTTTAAAATTAAAATAACTGCCATCTAAGGCCGTGTAATGAATTAAAAAAACAAATGACTTCGTCTATAAGGGGCCTTGGACAGCAACAATCGAAAGCTATGAAAGATAGCCTACAGATAATTTTTCTGCGTTTCTATGAAGTAATATCAGAAGCTTAATTAACCGATTTGTATAATTAATTATTAATTCACCATTGGAAAGTGTAGTTTCTCTAGATGGACATAATGCTATAATGTTATCACAGTAACTCCTGAGTGAATCGAGGACAGGTAAGATTAAAATAGATTCTTATGCACAGAAAACTTGATAGGCTATTCTGTATATTCGTTTCCTGTATTTCCTAAACTAATTTTTATGACCAAATGAGTGGTCTCTGGATCAAAATGATCGCATTTTAATTTTTTAATTAAATTTAAATTAAGTAACATAATAAACGATTTATCCTTCTATCAAACACGAATGTTCCTTGGATCAAATGTCCTATTTTAATTATATAATTACTTTATATTTATTTCTAATGGGTGCAGCGGAGCGCACGGGTACGGCTAGTGATAGTATAAAAATGATCAAGATACGCGCCACAAAATCGGAACTTATAGTTGTTGCTATGGAAACTGTACGAACTTTGCCGAACTGTACCGACGCTGCACGAGCAAAACAATTGACTTGACGGGTTTTCCATTTCTGCTGGAAAACACGCCAACATGTTAAAAGTGTTAAATTCAACATACTCAGTTAACATGTTAAGTCAATTGAGACTTGAAATGTCCATATACAAGTTAAATTCAACATGTCATATTTAACATGTTGTTGTTAAATGTTTAATAGTGGGGACGCGCCTTAAGGGATCGGCATTTCTGTCGTCTTTCGGTATCACCGTCCGACAAGCAGGTAAATGGTGAATTATTTCTTTAAGATGATGATATTAATATGAGATATTGTGATATTGTGTTTATGGTAACTTCAGAAGATAATTTACAACGTTTGGTTTACAACTTTAATCAAATGGCAGAAAGTTTCAATTTGGAAATTTCAACTGACAAATCTAAAGTGATGGCTTTTTTTTTTAGGAAAGGAACCAGTCCGTAGCAAAATTTGCATCAATAATAAGATCATTGAACAAGTTAAAAATTTTAGTTATCTCGGTTACCAAATTTCATATGAAGAAGAAAAAGATTTGAATGAGAAAATTATTAAATTCAACAGAGCAATGGGGATAATTAATCAGATATTCAAACCAACCTTAGTACAAAAACACGCGCACCAGAATTTATAAAACATTGGTCAGACCTATAGGTACACTGTTTTGGCAGTGAAGCTTGGACGATTCGTAATATTGATTCACAAAGATTAAGGGCGGCAGAAAGATTCATGCGTCGTACAGCGGGATACACGAGAATGGATCACATTAAATATTTTGACATTATGAAAGAACTGCAGATTGAACCGATTACGGAATACCTACACCTAATCCGTCGTGACGTGAACAAAGATTGATGAAATAAATAAATAAATAAATAAATAAATAAATAAATAAATAAATAAATAAATAAATAAGTAAATAAATAAATAAATAAGTAATTAAGTAAGTAATTAAGTAAGTAAGTAACTAAGTAACTAAGTAAGTAACTAAGTAAGTAAGTAAATAAATAAATAAATAAATAAATAAATAAATAAATAAATAAATAAATAAATAAATAAATAAATAAATAAATAAATAAATAAATAAATACCTACAGAAATACAGACAAAACTGGAGATCACATGTCATCAGAATGCCTCGTTCTAGAATTCCACGCCAAATTTTAAATTACCATCCTCTGGGCAAGAGATCCTTGGGCAGACCGTTCAAGCGTTGGCAAAAGACCGTAACGGACCACTAGGCCCAATACATGCAAGGATGATGATGATAATTTATTTAAGAGACTGGAGAGAAAATTAGCAGATTTCAGACCTTTGGGGAAGCCGAGACGTAAATAGGAGTATAATATAAAAATAGATTTGAGAGAGGTGGGAGTCGCGACCTCCAGTTTGGGAACCACTGGTGTAGACAAATGACAGTCGATTATGTGCAAAGTCATATCGATAGAATGCATGTTTACATAAAGCTTAATCCGTACAGATTTCCCGTATACATGAACGAACTCAATATGGTAAATTATTTAAATTTAATTGGAAACCACATAAAGCAAATCTCTCCTGCGGGTGTGAATTAAGTTGAAAAATCATGACACCAGAATATGTCATAGATCAAGTCAGCGAAAAAGAATGTTTCTTCAACCTTTGTTAAAATGCACCTAACATAGCGTTAATTAACTGTAAGTTAAAAGTATAAATAGCTGTTAAAAATATTGCGTTTCTTCGACTTTATACTTCGCATTTTAACATAGCCTACTGCTTGTTAACTCTCTGTTATGGCCAGAGATTCTAGTGTTTAACCATCACCTATATCCAAGTATAGGCTCAATTCTGTTTTCTGAACTCTGACGATTGCGATTCTCTCTTGTATCCATTGTTTGATTCAGAGAAGTCTTTCTATTCTCTCAGGTTTGATTTATGCTACTTTCCGTCGTCTGTATCACAATAGCGTGGAGCGGCGTATTGGTATTGCTGTTGTGAAATGGAAAACACTGGAATAAAAAGAAATCGTGGGGCTAATTTCTCTTCGTTCGAGAGTATAAACCAATTACTGAGAATAAAGAAGCAAACGGATCTACGTTGAAAGGGAAAAGTGAGGCTTGACAGAAAACAGTCTATACCTTTGTATGAACTTCTGGTCTGTCAAATCACAGAAATCATCCGCTCTATTTATGTATTCATGGATATCATTTTCTATATAATCAAGGTATAAAAGTTCAGCGTCTAACACACCGGCCATATTATGGGTAAATACTTCTATGCTAACAGAGAGTTAAATGATTTAACTACATGGAACTGAGCAGTTGTATTAACATGGGTTTTAACAGCCTGTTAGTACTAACAGTAATTGAAGAAATGCTTCAACTGTTAAGTTTAAAGTTAAAATGGAATAACACACTGTTATAATTTAACAAAGGTTGAAGAAATCGGGCCTAAATGTTTGTAAGATACTCAGATGTTCATTGTATTTCCTTCGTAAGATATTTTTTCTAGTCCACACCTGTGGAGTAACGGTTAGCGCGTCTAGCCGCGAAACCAAGTGGCCCGGGTTCGATTCCCGGTCGGGGCAAGTTATCTGGTCGAGGTTTTTCGGAGGTTTTCCCTCAACTCAATATGAGCAAATGCTGGGTAACTTTCGGTGTTGGACCCCGGACACATTTCACCGGCATTATCACCTTCATCTCATTCAGACAATAAATAGCCTAAGATGTTGATAAAGCGTCGTAAAATAACCTACTAAAATAAAAAATATTTCTTCTATATCAGACTACTGTTGACAATTTGTAGAAATGAAGTTCTTATGTACACCGTTATTTTGTATGCAAGCACCCGTGTGACAAGGATTATTCTAGGTTGCTGACGGACCTCTGGTACAGTTTCTATAGTGTTTCTAGTATTATCTTTTTCGACCAGTGGCTAGTTTTGCACTTTCATAGAACTGCATTGTTCATGGTCGAGAACTGGGGGTAAATTTTACGTGAAGCAGCAAAGTGGAAACGGAATCTTTGCTTGTTATAATGAGAACGACTGGGTTTGAAGCCAAAGGCCTCGGATGTAATGGTAAACAATAATGAATATGTTGTGTACGTCCAAAAGTTGCAAAGTCGCAATGAACAAGCGACCTCCCCATTAACACTTGGCCACAACTTGTAATTTACAAGTCACGATACAAACACGGGATTATTCTTCTATTATGTAACGTAGGATCCCTCTGAGCCAACGGGATGGTGAGAAATTCAACAAGTACATGACCTTTTTGAGGTTGGAATACAATTACACGAGACACAACCAAAGTTCACAGAATAAAAATTTCGTAAAAGTAACGTAATTTTGAAACGTTACTTGAGCTTCCTTAACAACGTTCTTGCCTAGAATTATGTAGTTTCGAATTATATAATTCAACAGACTACAGTTTTTGTTAACTCCTTTCTTTTGTTAGGACGATGTACTTTTATTTACATTGTAGCCTACTACATAATCAGTTGTCCTGCGCCGTGGTTCCCTGGTCTAAGGCATCCTACCTAGGACTCGCGTTATGGAATGCGCGCTGGTTCGAGTCCTCATGGGGGAAATTGTCTCATGAGATTTCGGCCAGTGTATGGGACCGGTGAACCCCCAAGCATCGTGATGCACTTGGGAAGCTACGACAGGTAACGAAATCCGGTTACGAAAGCCAACTATAAATGCTGGGGGGGGGGGCGGGATCGTCGTGCCAACCGCACGTTACCTTCATTCTGGTTGGATGATCGTCCACCTCTGTTTCGGCATGTGGACGTAAGACTAGCAGCCGGCTGGTCGGTCTGGGTCCTTAAAGGACTATAGCGCCACGGATTATTATTATATTATTATTTTTTTATTATGTTGTAGAGGAATGGGTATACCTAGTGGTAATGATTATAATTGTTCAAACTTGACGTTCAATTTTAATGTTTAATAAATGAAGTTACAGTTTGATCTGTCAGAGTTCTTGTTATTTTTTAATTTACAAGTGACTGTATGTCAAATTTGTAGACAATTTACTTATAACACAGTTGTATTGTAAGTAATTTACTTACTGCACTGTTATTTACAGGGTTTCCGTAGTAACCACTGAACGTGTTGTATCTTCAAGTTTTTTATTGGGTTATTTTACAACGCTGTATCAACATCTAGGTTATTTAGCGTCTGAATGATATCAAGGTGATAATGCCGGTGAAATGAGTCCGGGGTCCAGCACCGAGAGTTACCCAACATTTGGTCGTATTGGGTTGAGGGAAAACCCCGGAAAAAACCTCAATCAGATAACTAGTCCCGGCCGGGATTCAAACCCGGGCCACCTGGTTTCGCAGCCAGACGCGCTGACCGTTACTCCACAGGTGTGGGCATCTTCAAGTTACATGGCATGCAGTAATGATGATAAGTATGCAAAAAGAGCATGATTGTTCAAAAATATTTATTAAATTTAAAATGCATATTTAATGGATTAAAACTTATTGTAGACATGATATTCAGAATGAACAAAATTCGTTCTGTGGTTAGGAGGAATATTAGTACACGTGACGTAACATGAATTATTAATTTTCAGTTATTATTTATTTTATTTTTTATTTTATTTAATTATTTAGTTTACTAATAATTGTAACATAAAATATAATATAAACAGATCAAACTTTAGCTCACCCCTGAAAGAGTAGAACTCGTGCTCAGGGGCTGATTCCTGAATTTAAATTGAAAAGTATATAATACAATTTGTCTTATGTCTACTACACAATAAGAATATACACTATCTACCAAAAAGTAATTGGGCACTGTTTTTGCCCCTTTATAACCTCGTGGTACCACCTCTTGTTGCTGTCACAGTAGACATCCTGTCAGGCATGCTCTCCACTAGTTTGTGTAGGATATCCACTGGAATGCGTCGCCCTTCCTCTTGCAACATGGCACTCAGTTGGACAGTGGAAGTTGGCCGCATCTCCCGAGACCTCAATCGCCGGTCCAATTCGACCCAAAGGTGCTCAATGGGATTGAGATCAGGACTCTGTGCAGGCCAGTCCAACCGGTGAACATTATTGTCTGCATACCACTGCATAGTATCCGCCGAAACATGGGGCCAACTTCCATTGTCCAACTGAGTGCCATGTTGCAAGAGGAATGGCGACGCATTCCAGTGGATATCCTACACAAACTAGTGGAGAGCATGCCTGACAGGGTGGCTGCTGTTATAGCAACAAGAGGTGGTACCAAGAGGTTCTAAAGGTGCAAAAATAGTGCCCAATTATTTTTTGGTACATAGTGTATAAATCTAAATTTAGCTTACAATTTTTCATTATTTATAAAATCCATACATAACTTTTTAAATTTAATACTAGAACTATTAGAATTGACAAGATTAGGATATTTAAATATAAATTCGTTATATATTTTTGGGCCTAAATTACTACTATGTTTAAATACTGTAGCAGTATTGCGTTTTGGTTCAAGCAATCTTAAAGAATTCATACCTTTTGTTTCGTAACTATGAAAATACAATTCAAAATTATTTCGATTTTTGTATATGAATTTTATTAATACAACATAATAAATTTGTTTTATTTTAAGAAGATTAAAAATCTAAAAACAATTTTTGCTAAGAAAAGTGTACTTCAATGTACTTCAAGTGAAAATGTCTAAATTCATTTGTTGTAGCATTAAAGTAGTCCATATTCGTTATGTTATCTACGGGAAAATGAAAAAAAAAAAAAAAAAAAAAACTGTGTCCACTGGTTTAGGATAACACGAAAAACAAATGAATAAAGCAAAAACTATTGATAGATACAATCATCACCAAGATTACTAAAAATACAAACCGTACATAATCCAAATCTCAAAAATTACTTTTGTGCGAGATCGTGCGCATTTGCTTGGTTTCCGCACAAAACCAATCCGCGGAAAGTCTAAAATTCCACATTCAGTATTCCCAAACTAACACACATAACAATTTCCCTCTTCTTACCGCTTAAGTGAAATATTGATTTTACTGCTTTAGGCTTTTAACATATTATTTTTAGAGACGTTCAATATAGTAATAATTATAAACTGGAAACTTACCACTGCAATTTCACCTAAATTTCTCTGTTAATTATTGTTTTTAAATATTTTCAAAAATTAAGTAAACTCTACAACTCCACTAAAGTTACTGCATTCGTGATGCAAGTAACATTAAGGAAGCCGTGAAAAAATCAACAAGATTCCAGACTCACCATAGACTGGGGGGAAAAAAAAGACAGACGTATATCACGGTCTGCTGGAGTATAGTAAACACAGAAAACATTTTAAAGCAACAATGTTGAAGATAGATATTTTTGTTTTGCAAATTTTCCGTCATTGAACAGAAACCAAGATGGAGATTTCATTGCAACTAATTTGAAATTCCTTTTCAGGTATGTAATAAACGATCTTCGCACAAAATAATGTACGATAGACGAGCGGTATGTTTGTTTTCATGTTCTCGGAAATTAAAAAAGCTCAACTACGTTTCGCTTTTTCAAACTTTTCCTCGAACATGAAAACTTCAACATACCGCTCTTGTAACGCATATTACTATTGTTGCATGGCAATGTAAGTTGAGAAAGTAAGAAAGCTGCAATGTAAAGAATTCAAGCAAAAGTAGTACCTGTCCGATAAAGATGTATATGCAGCGCCATCTTGGTCATAAATAAGACATGAGTTTTAATCGTTAAAAATTCGAAGAAATAATTCAACGCTTCTCGTTTATAAACCGTGCTGTACGCTATGTTATGCAGATAAGCAGCGCTGCATGACTCTTGACGGCTTGGATATGAAGTAATACCAGACGAGTAATTACAGTGTAATACGGAAGCAATCGACAAGATAAAAGCAATATTGCAGATCTAATTACAGTAATCCCCTCACAGAAATTATGGTATCGACGTGACTCCTACAAGAGAAAGGGATTAAAATCATCCTGCATGGAAATATAAACATACCGAATGGAAGAGAGAGAGAGCATCTGCTTTAACACTAAATGGAGCCTTACAATGAAATACAATTGAAAGTCGAACGTGTGCGAAATAATGACTGAAGCGATACGCAGGAGCATAAATACGAGGTAATTACTTGCAGTCCAGTGTATTGGTTCCTTACCTATCGAACACATCTTTGTACACAAATTAGACTGTTTTGGTTTTAAACAGTGAGTGCTTCAATTGTCCACAAAGCGCATTTATTTAACGGTATTCAGGCTGATTAACTATAATTTTAATTATAATTTATTTATCATAATTTATATATGAATTTATATAATAATACAGAACAGAACATATAATATAGAATAATACATCAGACTACAGAATATAATTACAACAATAGAAATAGAAATAAAATATTACAAACAATATGAAAAGAGGATATAATAATATTAACAAAATTTGAGGACCGAATGAGCAGCGCTCGTGTTCGCTCGCAGTTCAGATATATTAACATAAGAGGAATTTAGAAAATAGAATAAAATAGGAACTAAAATTAAAATTACAGCTACAATGAAATTATATATTATATTATTAATATAAAAGAAATATAGAAAATAAAATAAAATAGGAACTAAAATTAAAATTACAAGTACAATTATATAATATAATATAATATAATATAATATAATATAATATAATATAATATAATATAATATAATATAATATAATATAGTATAATATAATGTAACATAACATAACAATGGATTTTTGTTATTGTTGATTAGAACTGAAGAGAATAAAGCTATAGTAGTACATTATGCAACGAGCTTATAATGGTAGTAATTAAGACGCGAGTATATTTATGAAACGAGCGCAAGCGAGTTTCATAATTTTCATACGACCGTCTTAATTACCATTATAGTCAAGTTTCATACGACTTTTTGTGCTCGACCATATTTCTAACTTGAAATTATTCATAAGTATTCATGTTATTCTTATCTGACTGACCTTGTGCAATACCTCGTTAATTGTGAGATGTGCGCAGACGTGAAAGTATTGATTTTTTTCCGAGAAACAAATATCGACATTGACCTTGATATAATCTAGAGAGTAAAATAAACTCTTGATATAACCTCGAAATTGAATTAGACATTGAAAAACGGGATGACAAATTGAATTTATTTGAATGTTATTTACAATTAACGCTAATTATTATAGTAACAGAACTGACTTTATTTCAAATAGAGGTGATTTATTGATTTATTGTTGTCTTTCGATTGCATATCCGAGAATAATCGATACTTGCGCTTTCATATTGCTACAATGGTATTTTCTGATTGGTGGAATACCTGAACTTTAATGAATAGGTTTACTTTAATGAGGTCCATTAAAGGGCTGCTAGCAGGTGTATAATTACTACATTTTGGCATGGTCGAGCATAAAAACTTATTGAGCATGTCATGTAATAGTTGTGTCTTTTAAATTATTTTAAAATGGTGTATACCCTTCAAGAGAGAACATAAATTATCCTTATTGATTCAATTTAGGAAATTATACAAAATAAGTTGTGTTTTCATTCTACAATCAACTAATAACAAAAGTACACATTGCTAGGCGACGATAGAAAACAAAAGATGCGAAAACAAATGAATGAGATGTATAAACAATTGAATGCTCTTTCATATTTAAGCATAAAAATATAGGGATGCCATTTGAAATTTCAAAGTGGGGTGGCTGCGGTGGGGATGGAATCTAAAATAAAATTAACCCTGGTTTCAGACTTCCCTCTCAATATCTAAATTGATGTGTTTTTTGTTTAAATTGAATTCAATTTAAATAATTAGTTACTTAGTCTGGGATGTTTTGAAATGATAGCCCTGTATAAAAACTTAATAATTCCTGTCTAATTCGTTTCTAGAACTACACTCTTGTACATGGTTCTTTCAGCTATTTAACACCTTCGAAAATGTGTTCTTTCTTAGTAGTATTTAACCTTCACCCTTCCTTTTAAGTGACTAAAATAATATCAGTAGAGCCTACATACGTTTCTTGCGCACTTATTCTGCATTATTGTACCATTGACTTCTTGATTTTGAAAGCTGACTAATTATTTACAGTAGCGTTATGGTAGATTCTGAAAATGCTTAAATACTCACCAATGAGCTAGGTCCGCAAATCTTCGTGGCTTATCCGGTGGTTGAAATCAGTTCACTTGATGATCTCGACTATTCGTTGTTGAAACTCTCATTTTCAGAAAGGCTTGATCTGAAAAGAAGTGTGTGTGATCAGAGAACTATAAAACTGCTGCAAGAAACTGTTCACATACACATCGAAAAAAAAACAGCCTGTCTGTAAAATTATTACAATGATTTCTAGTACTCTGGAGTAGTTGCATTGCATGGCCCGGAAACTTGGCATGTAGATTAAATTGTTTAAATGAGTGGTTTATCAATATAGTAAAAGTAAAAATAATTGCTACTAGTAATTCCACAATTTGGCACATCTAGCCAACATTTACTGCTGACCACTAGGATCCAGAATATAAAGCAAAGGTTAACTTAAAAATAAAATATAGGCTAATAGGATTTGTGGAGAGAATACAAAACAAAAATAAATTTAAAAATAAAGTACAATTTGATTTCTGAGAAACATGAGATGCAAGTACAATGAAGATTAATGAAATGAAGTAAAAAATATATTACGTAGTGTTATACAAGTGATTGTGTAAAATTGATAATGAATCTCTCAATATCGTTAGACAAATTTTGTTAATGTTCTCATTAGAAAGTTTAAGAGGAAGGAGAATGGTTTTGGTTAACTTAAACGAAGTTCCCCTAGCGCCAAAAAGTTCTTTCACTTCCCATGTATTAATATTAATTTTGTATCTCTCACTGAAGTGAGGAATACATGGATTGTAAATAGACTTCTTTTCATCGTTAACGTTAATGGCTTGTTGATCAACCTTCTCAAAACGGACAGTGGGGTCAAGAATGAGTCTTCTTTGATTCCAGCTATCGAGTTAGGGTTATTTTACGACGCTGTATCAACATCTAGGTTATTTAGCGTATGAATGATATGAAGGTGATAATGCCGGTGAAATGATTCCGGGGTCCAGCACCGAAAGTTACCCAGCATTTGCTCGTATTGGGTTGAGGGAAAACCCCGGAAAAAACCTCAACCAGGTAACTTGCCCCGACCGGGATTCGAACCCGGGCCACCTGGTTTCGCGGCCAGACGCGCTGACCGTTACTCCACAGGTGTGGACTCCAGCTATCGATGGCTATAATGTCTGCTCTTCTGGTTAACTATTAAGAGAAACTCTTATTTACTTTAGTTTTTTACTAAGGTACACAAGAAGATAGTTAAACTATTTTACTATACAGGCTGTAGTAACTTTACTTTAGTTAAATTTATTTTAGTTAAATGTTAAGATTTTTTTACTCATCTCTATAGTTGGGTAAAATTAATTAGTAGTGCACGATAGGTTAAGTAAAACGAACAAAGTTATAAAAAAATTCTCCAGAATGATTAAGCTATTGTGGAATATAGAAGACAAAAAAGATTTAGGCCAAGGACAGGGTTTGATATATTTGGAAATGTTTATGAATTCCATGAACGCTTCAGGTTAAATTTGCAGCATTTCCAAATGGTACCTACTAGAAAACATTGCTCTATACCTTCAGCATGAACAATAACCATGTATCAATGATTAAAAAAAATCTTAAGTAAATAACCATGTATTCCTATTGATAATAATAATAATAATAATAATAATAATAATAATAATAATAATAATAATAATAATAATAATAATAATAATAATAATAAATTGAGCTTCCCTTATTAAAAGGTTTCCAGATTTGACAAAGCGTATTACATATAATTTGGAAACACACCTAAAAGGTAAAATGATTTACATTTGAAACGGTTAGGGAATCGAATATACAAAACGTCAGAAAAATTTACACCAAAGTAGCGTTTTTGCTCATTTGCAGTTAAGAAAGGGACAGTATTATCATCAGATATGTTAGAATGATTTGAATGTTATATACCGCGAGAAAAATAATAGTACGGATTTATTGGCATTGATATCTAAACCAATCAATAGTCATCGGTTAAGATAACTTGAAATTTCCATTATCACTTCTATACAAGTGATTTCTCAATACCTGAACCAATCTTTTGAGGGCACTAATGGCTATTTCCTTCACAATGTTGTGTGTTAGCCCCAGGTTTTTACATTTGTTGGCAAAGAAGGAGGGTATGGTACCTCGTGCTCACACCATCAGACCTATTACATCAATATGGGACAGGCTATATTTATCTTTACAGAACGGTATTGTTGGTTCATAGATCCATTTCTTTTCACTGTCCACCTCATGCGGTTGATCTGCATGTGTCTCAAATCTGATGGTGGGATCGAGAATGTATGCCGAGTTGTTCTTAATGGCAATGATATCAATTCGCCGAACACTTCCTTGTGTGGCTAGTCCCTGCACGTCTTGATGGACTGTAAACCCTACTTCCTTCAGTGCCTCGGCCAGCATAGAACGGACAGCATGGTGAAGGATGTTGCGAAGGGCCTCACTATAGGGGCAGAAGCCAAGGATATGGGGAAGAGTTTCAATCTCGCTGAGACAGCGCCTACAGCGGGTACCATCCCGACTTCTACCCGGTACAGCTCGGACCGGAGTGACATAGCCTACCATTTTAAGGGCGTCTATCCATTCCGAGAGGATTAGACCTTTGTGATTTCTTATACAGCTGTTTGCTGGGGGGGGGGGGAACTCTTTATTAATAATCACTCCTTTACCCTTTTGTTGCAATGTACATATTGTCATCGTACTAGATGGTCTATTCATAAGTATTGTCATTTAGGCTATCGTCTAGTAAAGAAAATCGGTGGCGCTACAACCTATGAAGGGCCAAGACCGACCAGCCGGCTGTTGGCCTCACGTCCACATGCCGAAGCAGAGGTGAACGATCATCCAACCAGAATGGAGGAGGCTATGATCTACTAGAGTAAAAATTGTACTAAGGTGGCAAAAATGTTATGAAACAAGGAAATGAACAACGGTAGAAATTTAAATTTACTCGAGTTTTTTTTTACTTTACATTGAAGAGTCACCTACTCAGTTGGGCTACTCCAGACAACTGAGCACTACTATAAAACCGCTTAGTTCTCACACAGTTGTTGCTCACAGCTAACCAACTACTGAAGTCAAATTATTAAAATATGTTGTAATATAAATTTTTGGATGTAAAAGAGAAACGTAAATAATTTATCCGAAATTAATAAAACCAATTTGACTATCTTGTTGACACAGAGAAGAAAACGTCCGAGTCAAAGTCTCTGAAATTTGTAGCTATATAATCAGCGTAGTAGTAGCCATGATGCAATTAGTGCCATAAGAACTGATATGGCGGGTAATACCAGGTCGTTGCAGCGACACGAAGACGGAAGACTTGATATGAATTGTAATCAATAGCTTACGTGTAGCAAGTTAATATGCCTCGACTATTCAAAATCCACTTAAATTTACTGTAACTCCATGAATATGAATTCTCTTCACCAATCTTCACAAAAGGACCTGGTATTTTGAGCATTAAAAAAACATGTGTTACAGTATAATAAAATTTTTCATGGTTATTTTATACAGCATGGGAGGATAATATTAAAATGGATTTGAAGGAGGTGGGATATGATTGTAGAGCAGTGGTGACCAAAGCGGGTGTCGTGATTACATCGTGTAATCACAGACATCCAAACAGGTACGAGGAGTTTTGTGTACATTGCTGTGTGTTTCATTCACGTACTGAAGGCAAGCAGTGGCGGTATAATGTCGCTCTACAAACTCTGTCTCTACAAGCAGTAAGAGGTGGTTTCGTAAAGAATGAGAAGGAGAAATTTTTTGTTGTTCTGTCGGACAAAATGTAATATGTTTACTTTGCTCAAGGGTTCAATTAGGAGTATATGGAAACATTAATTGCCACGCTGAATAATGTATTATTATTATTACTATTATTATTATTATTATTATTATTATTATTATTATTGACAGCTAACTATGTGTTTCTATATTCTTCTGCACGTGCATGAATATTGATATTTTTAGATTTTCTTCCTAGAAGGATAAAATTATTAGGTTTTATCTCAATTTTAATCTCCTTAATCTTTAGATGAGGGTAACTATTTATTAGTTATTCATTTAATAATAATATTGTAGAAAAATTGATTCAATATTATGCGCTAACGAACTGTTAAACGCCAGGAATTGACATGTCTTAATCATAGCCAAGAAAAAAAAGAAGCAAGAAAAATCGTATATTATTCACTGGCTCTTGATGACAGCAGTGACATTACTGATACAGCATATTTCTATACAGATTACTTGCACTTAACTGCGGAATCCCGGCCAAACAAGTCTCAGTTGGGTGCACCTCTTGTATAATGGCAGTTGACTTGGACCTAAAACGTCAACGTATATGCCTAACTTGGAGTCAGGCCACAAAGGGAAACATTGTAGGAGGAGAGTTCGATCCGGTGCATTGAATTGAATTCGGCGTAGCTCAGTGGTCAGAGCTCTTGGTACGTAGAACCAAGGACCCGGGTTCGATCCCCGGCGCCAGAGCGAATTTTTCTCCTCAAATATTAATTATAGCCCGACCACTGACATTAAAACCTGCGCCACAAACCAGTGTTCGTTGGTGCGCAGGTTGTCATAGTGGGGGAACTGTTGCGCTCCCTGATCGACGTCTCGCAGCGAGTACGTTCTAAACTATTCGAAACAGCACTCGTGTCCGCGTCCAATCTTCCACTTTTCAATAAATTATTAATATTCCATTTCGACGTATTGTGTATAGTTAAAACAGATTGTAATTTATAATAATGGAAGAGAAACCAAATGTGCGCGGCAGGCTTTTGAAAAGTGACGCGCGTAAAATTATTTATAACGTTGCGAAGTATTTATGGGTTAGGTACAGCTTACAGCTGTAAAAGTTTTGGAAATATTCAACATTTTTTCCTCCATTACTGTATCTTGTACAATAATGAAAATTGGTAGTAAAAGTTTTGGAAATATTCAACATTTTTTCCTCCATTACTGTATCTTGTACAAT
Organism: Periplaneta americana; assembly: GCF_040183065.1. Taxonomy (NCBI): domain Eukaryota; kingdom Metazoa; phylum Arthropoda; class Insecta; order Blattodea; family Blattidae; genus Periplaneta; species Periplaneta americana. Next base: position 193,899,020 of record NC_091117.1, on the reverse strand, counting down.
AATGAAAATTGGTAGTAAAAGTTTTGGAAATATTCAACATTTTTTCCTCCATTACTGTATCTTGTACAATAATGAAAATTGGTAGTAAAAGTTTTGGAAATATTCAACATTTTTTCCTCCATTACTGTATCTTGTACAATAATGAAAATTGGTAGTAAAAGTTTTGGAAATATTCAACATTTTTTCCTCCATTACTGTATCTTGTACAATAATGAAAATTGGTAGTAAAAGTTTTGGAAATATTCAACATTTTTTCCTCCATTACTGTATCTTGTACAATAATGAAAATTGGTAGTAAAAGTTTTGGAAATATTCAACATTTTTTCCTCCATTACTGTATCTTGTACAATAATGAAAATTGGTAGTAAAAGTTTTGGAAATATTCAACATTTTTTCCTCCATTACTGTATCCTGTACAATAATGAAAATTGGTAGTAAAAGTTTTGGAAATATTCAACATTTTTTCCTCCATTACTGTATCTTGTACAATAATGAAAATTGGTAGTAAAAGTTTTGGAAATATTCAACATTTTTTCCTCCATTACTGTATCCTGTACAATAATGAAAATTGGTAGTAAAAGTTTTGGAAATATTCAACATTTTTTCCTCCATTACTGTATCTTGTACAATAATGAAAATTGGTAGTAAAAGTTTTGGAAATATTCAACATTTTTTCCTCCATTACTGTATCTTGTACAATAATGAAAATTGGTAGTAAAAGTTTTGGAAATATTCAACATTTTTTCCTCCATTACTGTATCTTGTACAATAATGAAAATTGGTAGTAAAAGTTTTGGAAATATTCAACATTTTTTCCTCCATTACTGTATCTTGTACAATAATGAAAATTGGTACGTGTAAAACACTGTCCTTCTGCTATATTAAAAAAAAATAATTTTACGCTTTAAAAAAATATTTATATATTTTTTTTTTACAAATTCAAAATGGTGGTAGTTCACTGTGCAGTGATGAAATGTTTACCTTATAATTCATACACTTGTTAAATTTTTCATGTTCTCTCTCTTTTATTTTATTGCTGAAACTCATGTTTACAATATCATGCTCTTTCAACTACATTCCTTAATAAATAATATATATATTTTTTATTTTGTGTTAGAAGAAAGTACTGATATTTAACCACTCTTTTAAATGAATTTATTTTTTTTAGACAATCTATCAAAGGTAGAGAAGTGATCTTGCATCATATTGTAGATATGACATGTATAAATATACACAAAAATGTCATCACACATTGTTGGATAGTTTTTGAGTTATGTGGAAAATGCTTAAATCGTAAAAATATTTTTTTTTCATATACAAGAAGGACAGTGCTTTACACATATCAATTTTCATTATTGTATAAGATACAGTAATGGAGGAAAAAATGTTGAATATTTCCACAATTTTACTGGTTTAAGATGTATCTAACTTCTTACAAGAGAAAAAAAGAAAGAATTTAAGTAGAAATAAAGTACAATGTATAATGTTGTCACATCAACAAGGAAGCTACGGGAGTTTCGGCCAACTTGATAAAAAACGTTTTGAAGGAAGGGGCAGTGTCATTGTCTACCACAGTTGGAGTCCGACTAGTGTAATCCGGCCTTGTGAGCTTCTCGTATAGTGATGACGTCTCCCTCTCCATGGCCACGTGAGTATTGGAAAAGTCGAAGGTCTTTTTGTAGTTGGTCGAGCTATAATAATAATTGTAGTATCACTAACATTCCTCAACCATGAAATTTCGCCAACGTCGCTCTGGCAATTATTTACTCATCAACTAAAATTAGAAAATGTAATTGAGTTGCATCAGCTTCTTGTCTATGCGGATGACGTGAATATGTTAGGAGAAAATCCACAAACGATTAGGGAAAACACGGAAATTCTAGTTGAAGCAAGTAAAGCGATAGGGTTGGAAGTAAATCCCGAAAAGACTAAGTATATGATTATGTCTCGTGACCAGAATATTGTACGGAGTGGAACTATAAAAATTGGAGATTTGTCCTTCGAAGAGGTGGAAAAATTCAAATATCTTGGAGCAACAGTAACAAATATAAATGACACTCGGGAGGAAATTAAACACAGAATAAATATGGGAAATGGCTGTTATTATTCGGTTGAGAAGCTTGTGTCAAGCGGTCTGCTGTCAAAAAATCTGAAAGTTAGAATTTATAAAACAGTTATATTACCGGTTGTTCTGTAGAGTTGTGAAACTAGGACTCTCACTTTGAGAGAGGAACAGAGATTAAGGGTGTTTGAGAATAAGGTTCTTAGGAAAATATTTGGGGCTAAGCGGGATGAAGTCACAGGAGAATGGAGAAAGTTACATAACGCAGAGCTGCACGCATTGTATACTTCATCTGATATAATTAGGAACATAAAATCCAGACGTTTGAGATGGGCAGGACATGTAGCACGTATGGGCGAATCCAGAAATGCATATAGAGTGTTAGTTGGGAGACCGGAGGGAAAAAGACCTTTGGGGAGGCCGAGACGTAGGTGGGAAGATAATATTAAAATGGATTTGAGGGAGGTGGGATATGATGGTAGAGACTGGATTAATCTTGCTCAGGATAGGGACCAATGGCGGGCTTATGTGAGGGCGGCAATGAACCTCCGGGTTCCTTAAAAGCTAGTAAGTAAGTAAGTAAGTAAGTAAGTAAGTAAGTAAGTAAGTAAGTAAGTAAGTAATTCAAAGTAATGATTGCAGAAAGAAGAACCTCTTCGTTTTAACTTTAGAATTTATTGTTAATCTTCATACCTGCCAACGTAATAATATTCGTTCTGTTGTGTGGACATCCCTGTTCTGCGTGGCTGTTGGTTTTCAAGGGAGTCCCGCTTTCTTCTCATCAACACAGTTTCTTTCTATTTGAAATGTAATGGGGGTGAAAAAGTCCACATTCGATTAGCATGAGAATGAGGCGGAGGTTCGCAGGCTGCCGGGTAGCTTACTGCCGCTGTCCACTATGCGGCCGCCCACCTTACCGGGTAATTTGGGGGGAAGAAGGCTCACAAAGTTGCCGTCATCTCTTGCAGAGGCGCGAGCCGCCCCAGACAGAGGGAAAAAAATTCACTCGCTTCCCCACTCAGGTTACCGGGATAATTTACGACCTCGTCCAATACCTCCCCATGCAACGTCCGGTTCTGTTCTCTCGCGGCTTCAAAAAGTCAATTTAGCTTCCATACTGCTCGCAGCAATTCTCACCACAGGATCTTCGGACACTTAGCTACACAAATATACTAATAACTTCTAATATTCTGTTATCTTAATGGCAGTACTCCGTGTATTAAGTTACAGTGCAATCTACAAAATAGTGTTTTCACGGCAGTGTGCTGCGTCAGTCAGGAACACATACAAAAACTCAGTTATGTACTAAGAATAGATAGATAGATAGATAGATAGATAGATAGATAGATAGATAGATAGATAGATAGATAGATAGATAGATAGATAGATAGATAGATAGATAGATAGATAGATAGATAGATAGATAGATAGATAGATAGATAGATAGATAGATAGATAGGTAGGTAGGTAGGTAGGTAGGTAGGTAGGTAGGTAGGTAGGTAGGTAGGTAGGTAGGTAGGTAGGTAGGTAGGTAGATAGATAGATAGATAGATAGATAGATAGATAGATAGATAGATAGATAGATAGATAGATAGATAGATAGATAGATAGATAGATAGATAGATAGATAGATAGACAGATAGATAGATAGATAGATATTTATTTGTCATCAACATTTATATTAGTTATGGTGTATCACAACTTATGTATACGGGTTTCACCATAACTGTCTATTAATATAACTACAATTAGCATGCAATCTCGACAGCCTGTTAAACTAATAACTCATCTACTCTCGCTATTAACCCAACTCCAAACTGTACTAAGAATAGTACACCGCAAGCTATGCATCACTTTACATATTTCCTTGCATGTCCTTTTTTCTGAAACTTTTGTCGAGCATAATGTACTGCAGCGGTGACCAAAACTCGAACGGCAGTGATTACACGCGAGAGATATAGTCAGGATCAGCTTACTTAATACCCGAAGGGTGAAACCTAACCATTTTTCCACTATTACTAAATGTGCTAGTAGATTATAGTGATTTTATAGCTCTCAGGTTGAATGTTCTTTTACCAACTTCGTTTCGAATTTCGGGTACTGACAAAATACTACAACTGGCAGTTATTTTCTAACTGTTATGTTGGCAGCAATGATTTCGGTTTACAGTAAAGGAAACTGATGAAAAATGAAAGTAAGTAAATACATTTATAGGTTAGGCTTCAAGAATCGTAAACTCTTTAGTCAGTGCAATAAATTTCATGTTGCCTGACAAAATAAATTGTAATATTACATCATACTAATCCTAATTACCAACATAATATGCGAGAAGTCCTGGAAGAAAATATACTATTTCATAAATAAGTTATTGAACCAATTAGGAAACACCTCGCAATATAAAGATGAGATGTGGTAAATAAGCAAGACATTGTTATTGTTAACATTATATTATTATTATTATTATTATTATTATTGTTATTATTATTATTATTATTATTATTATTATTTCAGTACGTATCATTGTGATTTTGCCCTCTTTGTTGATATCTGATATTAGTTGGCAACATTGAAGAGACGGCCAAATTAGCCTTTTAGGAACTACTCTTACGTGATCCTCACTATAGTCTATGAAGTAAGGAGACTGGGGAGAAGTACAGTAGTGGCAAAAAAAAAAACCGGACCGACTCTTGTAGCTGGTACAAAAGAATCCTGTGCTGTGTATTTGTGTCAAACTGTGGTAATTTCAATATGGATAGTGAAGCCAGAGGTATGTACTGCTATTTAATGTAAAATATGCAGTTATCTTTGCCGAATAGAGGTAGAAATGTAATATTGATGCCAGATGAAAATAAAACTCTCAAATATTTTTCGTCTGTAAGTTTGAGGCACTGAAGGAAACAAAAGACGGTAAGAAACGAACAAATGCAATAAATTTCATTGTTACAATTAATTATACAAGATGGATGTGTTTTGTGATTAGCAAAATTTGAATCTGTGACTCTGAAATCAGCTACAAGGGTCGGTCCGGTTTTTTTGCCACTGCTGTACATGGCATGAAAACTACAACCAGTGGTAGTTCGTGCACTAACATTGAGTTCTTCATCAACCCCGCGAATAAAAATCGCAAGCTTTCCTGTATCAGTAATGACACTACTGTCATCAAGAGACAATAAAAAATATATAGCCTACCAATTTTCTTGTTTTTTTTTTTTTTAATGTTCCTCACGAACACAATCAGAAATCTACTGAATTCTCTTTTGGATATCTAGTCGAGAAATGCGCAGTTTTTCAAAATTAATTAACAACTTTCATTGGACAAATTATTTCAGCCACCTTGATCATTACGCATTTAAAAAACGCTCCTTCGCTGGAAGGCTTAAGAGAACGAGATATTTCGTTCGCCAATAGATAGCTGGCTTCCTGACATTAATTTATGTAATCTCTCTCTTCATAACGATAATTTAAGGCTGATTTCACTTCTTGGAATTTAATAGCTCTTTTCATTAGGCCTACTACAACAGCATGTAATATTCAAACAGTTTGTATATTATTATTATTATTATTATTATTATTATTATTATTATTATTATTATTACTATGGTTATTTTTTATATTAATGTACTGGACAGTTGGCCAATAAAAGTCCAGCACAAAAACACAAATAAAAACAGTAATAAATTGAACAATAACAAGCAATAGAAAAACAAAGTTTGCAATGTTTAATTTATATAAAATAAAAACTTTCAAAATTCTAATCTATGGTATTAAATAGATAAGAATTGTTTGCAGATTATATATTAAAATATAAAAAAGATAAAAATATAATAATAATAATAATAATAATAATAATAATAATAATACGTTCCCCTCTCAAAAGCAATAATGTGATCCTCAACAAACAGTTCTACCATCTACACTTATAGTATTTATATAGGGGATTTCTCTCTCCACAAAAATTGTCGTGTTGATGACAATCATATTCATTACAAAACATGGATATTCATAATGGATACTTACACGAATATATAAGGTTAGTTTAATAAGATAGAAAACTGGCTAATAAACTGGAAATTAAAAACTACTACTCCTAAGAGCTAAGTAGTAATCTTCATTAAAATGTAACCCCAAGAATCGTTTGCACTAAAACATTCTGACGAAATAATTCCAAATAAAATCAGAACTTATTTGGGAACAATTTTGGATCGTAGACTTCCTTTTGAATCTCATATTATTTTATAGGCGTACATAAAATTGCTTCCAAAGGACGTGCCATGTTTCAACGCTTGTATCCCTTATTCAAGTCGCCACCTCAAAGGTTATGGACCAAGAAAACTTTATATATAACTCTAATTAGAGCCAGCCTCCTTTATGCGAATTCAGCTTCGTCATCTCTCAGTGGGTCTCTACTGAAAAAAAAAATGATTAAGTATGTGGTGAAGACGGAACAGTTCTGCTTATATTGTTAGATCTGATTACACATGTAATAAACGTTTATGTAATTTCGGATATACTAGGACAGAGTTTTTACAAAAAATGACCAAAATATCATTTTTCGATTTTTTGTACGAATATATTGTTTGGGATCTTACGAAGTTGTTAGTAAGCGGTTTCTTGCCTACAAGTTTTCTTTGAGTTCCAGGAGTTAGGCCTGCTCCGTAAGGCAGTATTGTATCTCTTTTCACAAATTTGTCTTTTTTCAGAAACTACATTTTTGATATTCAAAATCCATGCTGTTTTCAAGAAACTCAATGAAAATATTCGTTCACGTCCACGCATATTATCTGAGATCTAACATCGAGACATTTTAAGTATCTTAAAAATTGGGAGCTAAAAAAAATATTATGTAAATTAAAAATATAGGGTAAGGCAGTGGGATATGCGGTTTTCGTAGCCCTGTTGTGGGGCACTCAGGACGAATTAAAAGAAAACACATATACTGGAAGTAATATAATACAGTGCAATTTATTAATGTCTGATTACCAGGCTTCGGTCCTGGGCATAGAAACGCATGAAGTTCAGAACGCACGGACGATAGTGTTGTGTTGGTCAAGTGGAGTGGGATATGGAGCGCTCTGTTACTTCGTGTTTCAACATGTAAACAGTCCGTCACAGTACGCCACAAAATATATTTCACCCTGTACAGATGCAGTATATACAGTACATTCCTAGTGTAGACAATAAATGTGTACCATTAAAGTATTAACGTGAGTTGTAACCTTAAATCAGGCGTCCCTACGCCGAACCCTGTTACACGTACCGCAGCCAAGCAGCAATAGGCCTACACACAACGGTAATGCACATTACGGACCCACCTGCGCTGTTGCAGTCGGGTGACTGCACACGGGTCATGACGTCATTTATACTCCGTGTACTCTAAACCTCATACTGGTTATTCTGTGTCCCTAGGCCGAAGCCTGCTGATTACTTTTTAAAAACTTCATTGTTTTCGTAAATAGCCTCCACGGCAACGAATAAATTCCTGCAATCTGCTATGAAAGTTCTGCATAACTCGCCCCAACAAAACAGATTCGATGGCACTAATTTCGTTCCTTATGTTTTGTTTCAGCTGGATGATGCGATACACCCTACTTTTGAGATAACTCCATTGGAAATAATCAGCTGCAGTGAAGTCAGGAGATCTTGGCGGCCAGGCAATGTCTCCAAATAGTTAAATTATTCGTCCTGGAAACATGTTTCGCAGACAGTTCATTGAAGCATGAGCAGTGTGCGCTTAAATACAACAAAAGTCACGATCGTGCAAAAAAAAAAAAAAAAAAAAACATTATTCGATAAAGTGCATACCTCTATACAGTTCAGAAATTTGGACTCTGACCAAGAGTCAAAACGGGAGAATTGATACAGTAGAAATTAGATTGTTGCCATCTTTGGCTGGCTATTCTTTACAGAACTGTAAAAAAAACGGAAGAAATACATATAGAACTGAATATTACAGGTATAATACGTATATATTATAGCCAACACCAAGAGAAGGCACAATGCAGGCAGACAGAAGAAGCGCTGGAGAGAGCATCTTTAATTAACTTACTTTGTGATGTAGAAACAGGCCAGTAGGTCTAAACCGTGCGGTCTATGATGATGATGATTTTTTAATTTTAGTAGGTATTTTACGACGCTTTATCAACATCTTAGGTTATTTAGCATCTGAATGAGATGTAGGTGATAATGCCAGTGAAATGAGTACGGGATCCAATACCGAAAGTTACCCAGTATTTGCTCATATTGGGTTGAGGGAAAACCTCGGAAAAAACCTCAACCAGGTAACTTGCCCCGACCGGGATTCGAACCCGGGCGACCTGGTTTCGCGGCTAGACGTGCTAACCGTTACTCCACAGGCGTGGACTGATGATGATGATGATGATGGATTATGAAAATAAATGATGACGTTAGAAAATCTAAATTAACACTTGGAATTATTTTTAGATAAACGTAAATAACGACACTCTAAGCTTGCGAAGTGTTACGTTAATTAATACAATTTTCTATCTTACTACACAAAACTCTCATCACTGCAACATTCTCTTTTCAAACGTACAGATTTATATACTGAGCAACTAAATACAATGGAAAGACTTGCTGTTTGCTGTGTTAACGTCCTGTAATATAACGTTAAAACGATCACTTTCACGTTTCAGAAATTTATGTTTCCTTTAGAAAATTTTCCTGAGGCCGCCTCGTCTATTGTTTGTATCCATAAAACTGTGGCCCTTTCTTGAGGAACATGACAGTCTGACTGCTTCAAAAGAGAACTTTGAAGGCCGGTTCACCACCCAACGCATACGGAAACCTGACGTAGAGTCGATCACATTTTAGAAGAATTAAGTAACGAATAGACAACATGCATAACCTAACATGTTTTATTATTAATTTATTCCCAATCCTTGCGTTAAAATCTCCTAACAAAAGCAACATGTCTGATTTGTTATGGCCTAGACAAATTCATGCCTATGTACCAAGAGGAAGGAGAAATTTGGGAAGACCACGAAAACGCTGACATGAGAACGTAACGGATCCACTAGGACATGATGATTATTTTTTTATGATAAACTGCTTGTTAGTCATAGCCTATGTAGTCGAATGTGTCACCGTTCACTAGTTTCCTAATGTAATCAATATGTTTATGCCCGAGACCTTTCATGATAATATTTCTTTATTGGTGCAATTTTTTTACGGATAATTTTTATTAGGAATAATCTGATACCAAGCATCCTAACACTGATTTATTCTGTTAGCAATTGACATAGAGATTGTGAATTCATATTTTGCTCTAAATTTTATAGGCAATAATATTTCACCACCTCTCTGATTAGATTAGTATAGTCGTACTATAATTTTTTAACCGCTGAATGTCTTATTTTGTTTAATAAAAAACAAACAACAGTAATAATGACAAATGTTATGATTTATTCCCAATCCTTGCGTTAAAATCTCCTAACAAAAACAACATGTCTGATTTGTTACGGCCTAGACAAATTCCTGTCTATGTACCAAGGGGAAGGAGAAATTTGGGAAGACCACGAAAACGCTGGCATGAGACCGTAACGGATCCACTAGGGTCTAACACGTGAACGATATGATTATAATTATTTTTTTTATGATTGCACTGCTTGGTAGTCACAGGTAGCTGAATGTGTCACCCGTTCACTAGTTTCCTAATGTTATCAATATGCTTATGCCCGAGATCTTTCACGGTAATCTTTCTTTATTGGTGGGATTTTTTTACGGGTAATTTTTATTAGGAATAATCTGATACCAAGAATACTGACACTGATTTATTCTGTCAGCAATTGGCATAGAGATTGTGAATTCGCATTTTGCTCTAAATTTTACAGGCAATAATATTTCACCACCTCTCTGATTAGATTAGTATAGTCGTACTACAATTTGGCTATGGCTATGTATTGCATATTTTTAGTAGAGTCATCGATGTAGCTCAGTCGTCAGACTCGCTGGGCTGCTGATCCGGAGCTGCTTTCGGGCTTGGGTTGGATCCCGCTTTGGTCTCAATGAATGGTTTCTTCCGAGGTTTTCCCCAGCCGTGGGACTGAAGCCGGATGGTCTATGGTGAGTCCTCGGCATCACTTCATTTCCCCCTTTGATTTGATTATCTGTTTGGGTTTTTCCGAGGTTTTCCCCAACTAAAAGGCAAATGCCGGGTATTCTTTTGGCGAATCCTCGGACCTCACCTCATCATTGTAGAAAATTACTACATTGTAAAACTGTAAAAATGGTAAAATATTGTAAAAATTTGTAAAAATGTAATTGTAATATTGTAAAATTTTGACTCGTTCCACATCTTAAAGCTTCATTGCTCATGTAAGATCTATGGAAGATAATATGAATGAATGAATGAATGAATGAATGAATGAATGAATGAATGAATGAATGAATGAATGAATGAATGAATGAATGAATTACTGTTGAATGACATATTTTGTTTAATAAAAAACAAACAACAGTAATAATGACAAATGTTACGATCTCAAATAATTACACACATAGTGAACTAAAAGTAGGCCTACATTAAATTATGGAATACTTCAAGAAGATGTGAAGAAAAAGTTTTCTGCTATCTTGGAACAGGTCGAAGTAACACAGTAGGCCTGTGTACACTGTGATTTAAAATTAATGGTCCAAAAGTAAAGTTGATTTATTAATGACTGAACAAACTTAATACAACTGTATTAACATGAAAAGACACGTTAAATTCCAAATTTTAGCTGTGCATTACAAAAGCTCCATTATAAATGTTAACAGTTTCAAAGTGTTACACTCAAATTTTGAATTTGAGCTGTAGTATATCTATTCTTTGTTACTGAAGTATACAAAGACAATTAAGTCTTAATGAAATCATTAGGTTATATACAAGATTCCTAGATTTTAAACATTCTTTGGTAATGGTACTGCAGTGTAGAATATCGAGATGCAGAGATTTCTGTCAGTAATGAATTTATAATACAGACGAATTACAGATAATATTTTACTTGCAATATCGAGACCTGAAAATTTTCAGTCCATTATGATTTGAATGATTATGTCCGCTAACTTAAACCCATGATATAGTGCGTAACGACTGAAATATTGTAATACGTTCATCTTCCAAATAACCTCCATTCTTTCTGTTTTATTTTAAGTTGGTTATTTAACGACGCTGTATCAAATGCTAGGTTATTTAGCGTTGATGGTATTTGGCGAGATGAGGCCGAGGTTTCACCATAATTACCTGACATTCGTCTTACGGTTGGGGAAAACATCGGTGAAAACCCAACCAGGTAATCAGCCCAAACAGGAATCGAACCCACGCCCTACAGCAACTCTGGATCTGCAGGCAAGCACTTCAGCCCACTGAGCTACGCCGGTGGCTCCATTCTTTCTTTCAGGCTTGTCAATGTAGGCCTACTTTGGTTTTGCTGTTTTTTGTTGTTCCTGTATTAGTTTACATAAAGACGCCTTCAGTTGTAGCCATTACAAGCCGTCGGTTCAATTATGAAATTGGTTCGAAATAAAGTAATCGTTATCTGTCTAAATATGTTATCATTTACATTCAGAAATTTGCCCTAATTACATTATATCTTAACAATCTGAAGGTTTATTTTGCTAAAGTCATCGATGTTGTGGTAAGAATATTGTATCCAAGGTTACTAGAAGTCCTATTACTTTTTTATCTTTGAGCTTGCAGTTTAGTATCGTGCTTAAAATAATTATGTTTCATCTCATAATCAGCTGAAAATACACATCTAACATTTTCTGGAGTATCTGAGGTATAAAGTCTGGACCATAAGCAGGATAACGAGTTTCATGAGTTTGAAATTTTGATTGCCCATTTGCAGGTGCAGGTATTTATGGAGATTAATTCTATCATTTGTGTTTTTTAATATTGGTGTCGGTGGATATTGTTGGAGATTGATTTGTACTCTTGGCGGAGATTAATGGAAATTTTGGAAAATACAATTATTTTGGAATTGGAGTACTATGTATTAACTCAATGTGAATAAATATTATTTTCCAAATATTTAACATTAAAGGTTCGTTGGAATCTGGTAAAGGTACGGTATGGCTAATAGACAACATTTTTTGGACTGAGAATTACTTAACACAACCATTCACTGAAAACGATAAAAATTTGCAGCCCTCAAATTAAAACTTTCAAATTATTGGTGAAATGTTGAATTCTCCGGCTTTTGAGTTCACTAATGTAATCAGAACACCTGGAATACCATGTAATTTAGCATACTTACTTACTTTTACTTACTTACTGGCTTTTAAGGAACCCGGAGGTTCATTGCCGCCCTCACATAAGCCCGCCATTGGTCCCTATCCTGAGCAAGATTAATCCAGTCTCTACCGTCAAATCCCACCTCCCTCAAATCCAGTTTAATAGCATCTTCCCAACTACGTCTTGGCCTCCCCAAAGGTATTTTTCCCTCCGGCCTCCCAACTAACACTCTATATGCATTTCTGGATTCGCCCATACGTGCTACATGCCCTACCCATCTCAAACGTCTGGATTTAATGTTCCTAATTATGTCAGGTGAAGGATGCAATGCGTGCAGCTCTGCATTGTGTAACTTTCTCCATTCTCCTGTAACTTCATCCCTCTTAGCCCGAAATATTTTCCTAAGAACCTTAGTCTCAAAAACCCTCAATCTCTGTTCCTCTCTCAAAGTGAGAGTCCAAGTTTCACAGCCATACAGAACAACCGGTAATATAGCTGTTTTATAAATTCTAATTTTCAGATTTTTTGATAGCAGACTAGATGACAAAAGCTTCTCAATCGAATAATAATGTAATTTAGCATACTTGGATATATAACAAATTCAAGTGGAAAAAAAAGAAAAACTCGTAAAAAAACTCAGAATATGAAATTCGCTATAAAACGACTCAATAGGAATAATTCGCGAATGTGTTTATATTTCGCTAGTAGAACTCTATTTCGCGATTTGTCGCGATTGCTTTATCCGCATATTATTAATCAGAATCACTTAATTCGTGAAGATTAGTAAAAATATATTTACAGACTATCTATTATGTCGTGATTTTTGCGATCTCCATAAAAACCCGGCCCTGCCCATTTGGCTACTGAGCTATTGAGTACAATCGCTTACAGAGAATTCTGACATTTTAGACAGGAATTTTACTCCACAAAATAGCCCGCACCTGTGGAGTAACGGTTAGCGCGTCTGGACGCGAAACCAGGTGGCCCGGGTTCGATTTCCGGTCGGGGAAAGTTACCTGGTTGAGTTTTTTCCAATATTAGCAAATGCTGGATAACTTTCGGTGCTGGACCCCGGACTCATTTCACCGGCATTATCATCTTCATCTCATTCAGACTCTAAATAACCTAAGATGTTGATAAAGCGTCGTAAAATAACCCACTAAAATAATAATAAAAAATCCACAAAATACGGGCTGCATAAGACTGTCGCGAGACACTACTGGTCCGAAAGCGGTCTCGTTTTTCCCTTTAGTGGCCAACCCTCATGCAATGTGTCACAGATGTGTGACAGTGGTACAATGTCCAACACACTATGTGCAGAGGTGCACTCATTACGAGTGACTAAGTAGCCGGGATCCGACGTAATGAGCACCGTCTTAAATCACTAAGTGATTATTTACCCATATGATGAAGGACGGGTGGAACGGAGAAAAAATTCTCTCCGGCACCGGGACTCGAACCCGGGTTTTCAGCTCTACGTGCTGAGGCTTTATCCACTAAGCCACTCCGGATTCCAGTTCTGATGCCGGCTTGAATCCTCTCCATCATATGGTAATTCAGAATTCCTGCAAAGAAATATCATATGTACTTCGGTACATCACAATAATATTAAAATAGGTACAGTAATTATATTGCATCTCATAATCAGTTGAAAATGCTCATCTAAAATTTTATGGAGAATCTGAGATACAGAGTCAGAACCATAAGCAGAATAACGAGTTTCATGAGTTTGAAATTTTAATTGCCCATTTGGCTAGTGGGCTATTGAGTACAATATTTTGCGGAGAATTCAAAAACATCACACACGAGAAACATCTATTACGGCAGATGTAGGAGGTCGGATACATGTAAACCGGGCTTCCGCCTCTTTCACTTTTCCACCTCATAACAGTAGAATGTGACATGTCATTTTTCACAGTATACTTTCAAGCTTGAAAAGCCTACTGAACCGTTCCGTTCTTCCGACCCGCAAACTACGAGGTTTTAGCACAGTCAAAGTCGTCCCTTTGGCGCCTTAAAATGTACCGCCTTTAACAAAAAGAACCTGTTTAACAGACAATGGCTCCATATCTGTTCTGACCCTCTCTTAACGACCTACCCCCCGCTGCTCGCCAACAACCCTGACGACATGTGTTAGTTCTAATATTACAAGCCCTCTTCCGATCGACTTGCTGTTACGGATAGCAGTGTTAATTCCAAGTTGTTTTTGAACTGTTAAAATAATGCTACTTGTCACCCGAAACAGGTGATTTACAAAAATGATTGACCTATGGCATCCACCATTCTGTTTGCAAGGGATGAAGTTAAGTAATTTATCATTCAGAAATATTAGATTGCTCACGAATACCTGTGAAGCTCTGAAATTGATATGTTCGTAAAATAATGGAAATACGTGCAGATTCTCACAAGACACGTGTATAGACCGTCAAGTAATTAAATTGCAACAAAAATTCTATCTGCAAACACTGGAGTCGAAAGATAATAGGTGAACTTCGATATTCACAATTTTACAGTGCTGTTTTCATTAGCATCATCACAATAATCATCTTGATAATCCTTCACGAGTAGTAGACCAGGCTGTCCATTTCAGATAAAAATGAATGTCATTTCATGTTTTTTTTCCAGAGGTCGTTTCGTCACCATTATTTTGTTACTGCGTAGTAGATAGTCGATCTACGGATATTAATTGGACAGAGTTTCGCAATAAGAGACCAAGCGCCAAAAAACCTGTTTCGAGATATTGAAATAACTTTGTTTTTTTAATTAAACATTTTATACAAAAGTATTACAACATTCATACCATTACAAAAAAATAGCACAAATAATACAAATTGAGATGGGAGGGCATGTAGCACGTATGGGCGAATCCAGAAATGCATATAGAGTGTTAGTTGTGAGACCGGAGGGAAAAAGACCTTTAGGGAGACCGAGACGTAGAAGGGAGGATAATATTAAAATTGATTTGAGGGAGGTGGGGTATGATGATAGAGACTGGATTAATCTTGCACAGGATAGGGACCGCTGGCGGGGTTATGTGAGGGCGGCAATGAACCTTCGGGTTCCTTAAAAGCCATTTGTAAGTAAGTAAGTAAATAATACAAAAAAATACTAACCGATTTTTGATAAGAGATCAGCAGTTGAATTAATATTCCAAAGCAAAATAAATAAATGTATTTTATGCGATAAACGAATTTTTGTTTATAAATATCAACAAAATTAAGATATCGCATTCTTGATTTTTTCCGAGTTAAATTAGCCTGCCATCAACAGATTTGTGCTAATCTCTTTTTTTTTTTTTTTCAAATTGTCTATTATTGTGTAACTCCGTCCAATTATCAATTGAAGGATTATAGACTATTAAAAGTAAAGCGTTTCATCAGTCTCTGCAAGAATTTTGTTAACTAATGAACTGTTGTATAATAATAGTTGTGGTGTAGGCCTAATGCAAGACTGTAGAAGATATTTACAATACTACTACTTCTTGAAATTTTCCTACATCTTGTTTTCAAGTATTGTCATGTTCATTATCTCTTCACAAATGTGTTGTTAATACGAAATTGAAGGACAAGATCAGAATTAGAGCATCTGAAATGAAATCTTTTAGAACAAACTGCACAATACACTTACTTAGTGAGATTATGAATTGAGAGATGGATAAATTCTAAATGAATGGAAAGTCAGATAAAATTCAGAAGGTATTCGGTTTATACATGTCAAAAGGGTGCCACGAGTAAGTCTATGAAGCGTAATGAAATATTAATCTATCAATGCCAAGAATTCTAGAAAAATAAGGCAAAAAGGAAAACCCCTAAAACGGCTATTAGACAAGAGAGACCGGAACGGATCAACTAATGGCCCAGATCAATGTATTGTGATATTATGATAAAAAAAAATAAATAATATTTTAGGCACCGGCGTAGCTCAGGCGGTAGTGCGTTCGGGGGTGGATTCGCGTTTCGCTTTGGCAGGTTATCTAATTATGATTTTTTTCTGCAGATTTTTCCCAACTGTAAGGCATATGTCAGGCAATAACATAGCTAATCCTCGGTCTCATGTCTTCAAATACTATCTCACTATCATCAATTCTTTTCATGCTAAATAACCTAATACTTTATAAAGCGTCGTTAAGTAAACGATAAAATAACAATAATCAACATTTAAACAATAAAAATGTTGTGACTGAGGAAGACTATTAATTAGAAAATAATTCTTACTTAGAGTAAATACTTTTAATACATTCCTCGTAGTAAAAGCTATGATTTGTATGCATAACACCCATAGTAAATATTTTCATCCGTAATTTAAGATTAACGTAAGAGGCATTGCTTAGTTTTTATTATAGGAAGGGGTATAAAGTATTATTTATATTCATTCATTTAGTGTTCTGCCCAAGGGCAGGTCTTTCACTGCAAACCCAACTTTCTCCAGTGTTTTCCATTTTCAACCTTCCTCTTTGTTTCCTCATATCTTAATGTCGTCTATCAACTGATACCGTCGGTTTCTTGGTAAAAGTGACCAAGTCCAAAATTGAAAATTGTTGGAAAAAGGCATTTAAAGATTTAATGATCCATCCAAAGATAACTGTTCTTCTTTAGATGTTAGTAACAAGTTATTTTGAAGGTAAATGTGCTATATTATTAGTTTTTAATATATAATTATGTCTTAAATTTTCATAAAGGTTGGATGCCTTGGAATGTGACTTGGTCACTTTTACCAAGAAACCGACGATATCTTCTTTTGTCCCGAACTCTTTTCCCGTTCACCATTCCTTCAAGTGCATCCTTCAGTAGGCATTTCCTTCTCAGCCAGTGACCCAACCAATTCCTTTACCTCTTCCTGATCAGTTTCAGCATCATTTTCTTTCTTCACCCACTCTTTCCAAAACAGCTTCATTTCTTATTCTGTCTGTCTACTTCACACGTTCCATTCTTCTGCATATCCACATTTTAAATGCTTCTATTCGCTTCTCTTCACTTCATCGTTATGTCCATGTTTCTGTCCCGTACAATGCCACAGTCCATACAAAGCACTTCACTAATCTCTTCCTTAGTTCTTTTTCCAGAGGTCCGCAGAAGGTGCTCCTTTTTGTATTAAAAGCTTCCTTGGCCATTGATATCCTCCTTTTGACTTCTTGGCAGCAGCTCATGTTACTACTTATAGTACACCCCAAGTATTTGAAGCTGTCCACTTGTTCTACTGCCTCATTTAGAATTCACAAGTTTATCTTCTGTATTTTTCTTTCTATGACCATGGTCTTTGTCTTATTTGCATTTATCTTCATCCCATATGCTCACAGCTGTCATTTAGCTCCTGTAGCATATCTTTGTATAAACTATTATTTATATGTAGACTATAAAATGAAGTATGCCTACATACTTACTGTTAAATATATTGGTGGTACTGACACAATTCAATGATTGTTATTGATACCGTGGAATTTATTTAAAATATTTCCTAATTCTTCTAGGCCTGGTGATGAATGCGTAGAGCACATTGCAACGTTGAGAGAGCTTTTAATTCGGAGGATTGCTGGTTAGAAGAGTTAGGGTGCTATTCATAGACATTTCGCTAGCCCGCAATACGAGCGTGCTAAACTAGCCCCGGCTATCGACTAGTTACTTGTACAGGATTCATATCATATCACACCGTTAACACTGGTTTATGAATACGAAAAATTTCAGTTCGCTGATCATCCACCGGAAGCCCGCGCTAAGAATGCCAATGAATACTGCCCTTACTGACCAGAACAGAATGCTAACTTAGAAGGCTTACAAAAGCCATTTGTTCTCAGTCCCCAACTTCTAACGACTCTACTTCGACATCTGTCATTTTCGGGAGCGTTTAAATTAGCTTAACCTAAATCAATGAGTATTCAAACAATTGATTTTCCCCCTACGAATGTTTCCATGATTCATCAAACAATAGGCTAAGGCGAGAAAGAATTGAGACTGCGTGGACAGAACACGAAACACTAAAGATGGGTAGTAAGAACTACGACACGCAGCCAGTGCCTCTGAGTGAGTGACAGATGTAATTCCACTTTTCTCGCCGAAAATTCAATCAGGAATGAATATTTTGTTTTCACACTCGCATTCATTGAATCGTCAATTTGAACTTGAAAACAGAATTATATAACTGACTGGCATCAACGTTAGGTCTTTCTCATTCAGTAGATATTTATACCAATTCCCTTGTCCTCACGACTTTACTGAAAACTAGGGTCGTAAGCGGCAGATTCACCATCACAAGAAAATAAAATATATCTACAGGGCTTTCATTTCAAAATTTCCCAGTCTAAATAACTAATTATTTAAATTGGATTCAATTTAAAAAAAAAAAAAAAAAAAAAAACACGTCAATTTAGATATGAGGGGGAAGTATGAAATCAGGCTTAATTGCATTTTAGATTTCACCCCCATCCTAGCCACCCCCACTTTGAAATTTCAAATGACACTCTATATTTTTATATTTAAATATGAAAGAGCATTTAATTGTTAATACACTTCATTCGTTTTCGCATCTTTTGTTTTCTATCGTCGCCTGACAATGGTGTCAGCCAAACTCTCCTCCTTTGAATCGAGTCTCGCCATAGCTCAGATGGAAAGAGCGCAAAACTGAGAGGTCCTGGATTCGATTCCCGGTGTCGGAACGAATTTTTCTGCAATAATATAGTAGGTATCTACATGTTGACTATATATAATCTTGATTATTCAATGAGGATAGCGAGGCCTCATATATGAATATATATATATATATGATTTATTTCACTTAATTTGCACCACTGAAACAATTATCTATCTCTTCGCCTATTCTCGTCGTTTCGGCGGGTCCGCGTACAAACTTGCACAATATATAGGTGCAGTGTAGGAACCTATCGAACACTGCATTAGATAAATACATCGTTATCTTTAAGACATCATATTGAAAATGAGCGAAGATCAGAATTTGTTCTGGAGTTATCTCATTCAGGGTCGTGATTCTACAGCACGAATTGCCCAACTTCATTATTATTTTGAAGGAAACAATGTCAGCATTTTTTCTTTCGGCACAGATGCGTTATAGGGGCCAATCTCCTTATTAGTTGAATAGTATGAATCTTTTATCGACATGTATTGTTGTTATAATCGACATAAAATATGTTGCCAACTTTTAAATTAACAGTTGGTTTTATATTGTTTATTTATTTATTTATTCTGGTGTAGTTAAGGCCATCAGGCCTTCTATTCCACAACACCAGGAATACAAATACAATAATAGAAATAAACAGAAAAAATACACTATACAGGGTGTATCTAAATTGGTGTCAAATATTTCGGGGACGTGTTCCTAACACCAAAACATTACAAAAAGTTCATATGAACATTGGTCTCAAAATAATTTATTTCAGAGTTACAAGACAAAATTTAATGTTACAAAAATTGTTCGAAGTGGCATCCTCCTGCTTCGACGTGTCCCCTAAACCTGCGTTACATGCTCTGGCGTGCTCTGTTGAAAATTCCTGGAGTGTTTCGTATTTCGTGAAATCCAGTTTGGATACGCTCTCAGAATATCAACATTAAGTACAGGTGTCGCATAAACCAGACGAAGAAATCCATTTGATTCAAATCAGGCGATCGAGCAGGCCATGCAATGAATCCCCTTCGACCAATACATCTTTGGGGAAATCGATCATTAAAAAATTACGAACTATTAGACTGAAATGAGCTGGAGCAGCATCATGTTAAAACACATTCGTTGGATGACATCCAGAAGCACATCATCAATTAAATGATGCAAATCATTTCGTTCTGTTCACTCACAGAATACATTTTCTTCTGATTTCTTGGCTCTACAAAATACAAACAAACAAAAAATCATCAAACAATCAGCGGCTAATGAAGGGACAAGTCCTTTAATAACTCCCTAACGAATGGTTTTCAGACCCATGTTCTCATTAACTTTTTTAATTGTTTTTATGTTAGGAACACGGCCCCGAAATATTTGACACCAATTTAGATACACCCTGTATACAAAGTAAAGCTACACAAGAAATAAAGACAGAGAGAAAAAAACATATAAACAAAGTAAAGCCACACAAACATATACACAGGTTGCAGTCACACAAACTTTAAATGATTAATTAATTGTATCCTAACTAATTAACTAACATAAACAAGAAACTTGCGATTTTAATCTAGATTAAAAAAGAAAAAAAAAACACAAATCACTAATTCTAGCAATACCTAAAAACATTAACTAAGACAACATTTTTCAATTTAATTTTGAATTGTGATAAAGTCCGGCAGTCCCTGACGTCATTAGATAACGAATCCCAGAGGCGAGGTATTTCTAGAGTATAGAAAGATGAGTACTGTATAAAGACGTTCTATGATGAGGGATAGAAAAAAGTGCTTGATGTCGGTTTCGAAGAGTTGTAAGAAACTGAAAGCGCGATAACAGATAATTCGGAGTAGAAGTATGCATGATTCTAAACAGAAGAAACAGTGAATGTATTGTTCTTCGTTCCTTCAGACGCACCCATGAAAGTAACTGGAGAGAAGGTGTTAAATTTACGAGTATTGCAGATGAATCGTACGCACACATTATGAACACGTTGTAGTCTCTCAGCTAAGTGTGAACTTACATTAGTTAGCAAGGAATCGCAATAATCAAATTGGGGCATTACAAGAGTCTGAATAAGATTCTTTTTTAGACTAAGTTCATATGGAGCAAGGAGTGAAATCGTTGACTTGTAGCATACTTCAAAATGGAAATAATGGCTGTAATAGTAAAATATATTTTCCCTGAACCAAAAATATGATACAAACTGGCTAATATCACATCAGTAGTAACAAACTGTTTAAATTTTTTTATTTAAGTTTTTAATTTGGTAGCATTTAATGTTTATCGAATATCGAATGCTAAAAACGCTAATCGAACCATTACTTCCTTACTTACTTACTGGCTTTTAAGGAACCCGGAGGTTCATTGCCGCCCTCACATAAGCCCGCCATTGGTCCCTATCCTGAGCAAGATTAATCCATTCTCTATCATCATATCCCACCTCCCTCAAATCCATCTTAATATTATCTTCCCATCTACGTCTCGGCCTTCCTAAAGGTCTTTTACCCTCCGGCATCCCAACTAACACTCTATATGCATTTCTGGATTCGCCCATACGTGCTACATGCCCCGCCCTTCTCAAACGTCTGGATTTAATGTTCCTAATTAGGCATATGTCAGGTGAAGAATACAATGCGTGCAGTTCTGTGTTGCGTAACTTTCTCCATTCTCCTGTAACTTCATCCCTCTCAGCCCCAAATATTTTCCTAAGCACTTTATTCTCAAACACTCTTAATCTCTGTTCCTCTCTCAAAGTGAGAGTCCAAGTTTCACAATCGTACAGAACAACCGGTAATATAACTGTTTTATAAATTCTAACTTTCAGATTTTTCGACAGCAGACTGGATGATAAAAGCTTCTCAACCGAATAGTAACAGGCATTTCCCATATTTATTCTGTGTTTAATTTCCTCCCGACTATCATTTATGTTTGATACTGTTGCTCCCAGATATTTGAACTTCTCCACCTCTTCAAAAGATAAATTTCCAATTTTTATATTTCCATTTCGTACAATATTCTGGTCACGAGACATAATCATATACTTTGTCTTTTCGGGATTTACTTCCAAACCTATCTCTTTACTTGCTTCCAGTAAAATTCCCGTGTTTTCCCTAGTCGTTTGTGGATTTTCTCCTAACATATTCACGTCATCCGCATAGACAAGCAGCTGATGTAACCCTTTCAATTCCAAACCCTCTCTGTTATCCTGGACTTTCCTAATGGCATACTCTAGAGCAAAGTTAAAAAGTAAAGGTGATAGTGCATCTCCTTGCTTTAGCCCACAGTGAATTGGAAACGCATCTGACAGAAACTGACCTATACGAACTCTGCTGTACGTTTACTGAGACACATTTTAATTAACCGAACTAGTAAAATTTTGTCCAATATTCTTTTGAGAAGATTAACTCCATTACTTCCGCTGACTTTTTTTGCGAATAATGTGTGATGGGTGGCCCCTGTAATGCATTTGTTCCTTGCTTTCTCACGTACAATAATTCATCTTGATCTATCGGATTCGTCCGCGCCAATTTCTGATGTAAGCATACAAATAATCAACGATTTCCCCATCGAGGATGACTTCATCTTTAACTTAGATTCCTGGTAATTCAGTGGGTAGTGTACACCCCTACACGTCTCTATATTAATTCGCAGATGCCATCTCTAGCCTCCCTCGCAGCCGACTCCTGTTTAGAGAATGGATCTAATTACCTGTGTTCCCACACAGAGCAGCGGCTCGCTGCAGAGAGCCCAGCACAACTCAGCACAATCATGCAGACGACTCCATCAGGTATGCTGGCCAAATTAGGTATTATACATCGTTAATACTGGAGAGCGTGCGTGTCATTCAGGTTTTGTGTGATGAGTCAATCTTTCCGCGACTTGTTTGATGTAATCCCCTTACATTCATTCCTAATCTCTGAAACTAGGGTAGGCCTATATGAAGTTTACTGGAGGGTCGCTCTCAAGAAGGGGAAAATTAAGCAAGAGTGTGACTTTAACTTTGTAATCACCGCTGCATCACTAGTCTGAGACAGTACTGATCTACACAGCAAACAAAACAAATTCCTTTTTTGTAGTGATGAGAATTAAGGTAGTCGATCATGGTTATTGAGTACTGGGGTTTACATTTCTGTCTTTCAGTTCAACAGCCCAGTCTGTGGAGAGAACTAGCGGCTGATCTTTCATCTTCTATATAACAATTTTTCTGTTATGAAAACTTATTGAAAATTACATCTTTGTACCAAAAAAATTTATTATTCCAGAATGGATGTAGGCATACTTACTCCAGGCTATATCAATGAATTTTGATATAGAGTTAGATACTATCGCAAGTCATTCTTCCACATTACAATAATCTGTCACTTCATGTCCATAGTCACTGAATTTTGACCCATTTTCACTCTTTTTTTAAGCAATAAATCTAACTTTTGCACACTTGTAACAAACTCTACAACTGTTTATTAAAGATGGAGGGAATAAGCTGATTGACAAGTATTTACCAATCCCCAATGTTATGATTACAGACCGGATTTTAAAGGGTATCCATTTTTTTTATTTCAACACGAAACATGAGATAATTAATTACGATGTTCAAAACTATCTTCCACCGACCAACTTATGTGGTTTTGACTTCTCTTTTTTCCCCTTTTTCAGTCCCTTTTTTACCTTTTTTTAAAAACATCTCTTATTTTGGTCTTTTTGGACAGAATATCGTAAACATTTAGATAATTTTCCTATATTTTTTCCGATAGGTCTATAACTTCCGAGCAAGCGAAAATAAATATCGTTCTTCTTCTGAGTCCAAACATTGAAAAACTAATAAAGTGTGCTGATTTAGAGTTCGGGTTAAAAAGAAAATTTTCACCTCTGGTTTCAGTTGATGTTGAGCGGTCATTTTCTATTTATAAAGACATTCTGCATTCAAAGAGATAGAATCATATTGAAACATATTGAAATGTTGAATTTGATCAAATACAAGACTTTCCTTATGTTGTGAAGCGATAAATATAAGCTTGTGTGTGCTATGTGTATCCATGAATGTGCTGAAGTGTGTTTTCAATTAAAATAACACCCTTTTGAGGGAGTAATATAGTCCTTTTTGAAGTTCCTTTTTGATTATATCAAATGCAACACTTTCCTTATATTGTGAAGAGATAAATGTAAGACTTTGTGTGCCATATATATCCATGAATGTGTTGAAGTGTGTTTCGTGGAATAATATAGTCCTTTTTAAGTCCTTTTTTTTTGGCTATAATTTTTCCCTTTTTGTCCTTTTATGTTGAACAATTTTCCCTTTAAAATCCGGTCTCTAGTTATGATGTAAGTGGCAGTGACGGTCCCTGATCAATTTGCCACGAAATTCAAACTCAAAGAATTTTAGATATTGGCAATTTTTCGTAAATAAAAGGAAGAAAAAAATTGGACTTCCATGCTTGAACGAGCTGTCACAAAATTTTTAAATAAAACGTGATCATTGCACAAGAAACATTTCAGATATGTCTAACACTGTCCCAAAATTCAATGATCTAAGTACACTCATTCTGGAGTAATTAATTTTTTTCTACAAAAAATAATTTTTAATACGTATTCGTAATAGAAAAATCGAATTTATTTAGGTCTAGTCTATTTCAGTATTTTTATGCCTAGTACGTAAATTATTACATTTTCTTAAAAATTAATCCACCACTACTATTTGTGAAAATAATTTGCTTACGTGATTAAAATATAAATTGTAGACTCTATTGAAAAATAATGTCGAGAGAACTTCTGAACAGACAGCGGATTTTCGGCCCCGTTACGAGACTTAAGGTGTACGCTAATTGCTACGCTCCCTCTATAAGCCAAGGCACGTGACATCTTTTCGCTGTGTAGGGACCGAAAATCCTCTGTCTGCTTATGAGAGAAGAAACTCAAAACTTCGGAATACAATCTTGGTACTTAGATATAAATTTTTTTCGCGGCCAGATATTCCATGTCAGAGATCCGGCTTAAAATTTCGGAGACTCAACCAAAATTTTAGTGGATTTTATCAGACACGCCCTATAAATGCTGCTCCTTTTTCTCAGTATGATCAACCGGTGACAAAGTGCGTGACTTCACAAGGATTTACTGCTGCATATAGTAAACCATATTAGCTACTTTAGCTTATTAAATGCAACAGAGGAAGAACTGGCCTAGAGGAGAAGGTGGAAATGTGGGCTACCATTTTGTTTTCCTCATAATAAAGGAAAATGGTGTGGCATATTGCCTGGAAATCTTTATTGACATACAGAGTAATTATTCATATACAATTTTTCCAGTCTTAAAAGTCAATAGTTGCAATAGATATTTGCATATAATTACTTTTTGAAAGAAAGAAGAAACTGGTTCTCTATAGGTAGTAGGGTCTAAACATTGGCAACCACAAAAAAAAAATAAATAAAATAAACGTAAATAGGAAACTTGTGTCACTTCAATGGCAGTAGTCTGTAACAAACAACGCAAATCACGATAGTGAAAATACAGGACGTGTTAATGTGCTGGTAATATGGGCTACCTATCCTATATTTGACACATAGCGGTAGCCCATATTAGCAGCATCGACTCATGAAGGTTTCTAAGATTATGTATGGCAATTGTTGTCCTAAATAAATATTACTCTTATGCCATGTGATAGAGCTATTCTTAATCAGTGCAACACATCAAGCGTGATTTCTAAACACGAAATATATTTCTTTCAATAAAATTGAAACTACTACCTGCAAAGACTTTGAAATTTATGAAAAACACAAAGAACACACCACATCCACACTACAAAGGCAACTAAAGCCTGTGTGAT
Organism: Periplaneta americana; assembly: GCF_040183065.1. Taxonomy (NCBI): domain Eukaryota; kingdom Metazoa; phylum Arthropoda; class Insecta; order Blattodea; family Blattidae; genus Periplaneta; species Periplaneta americana. The sequence continues at coordinate 193,873,304 of NC_091117.1, read as the reverse complement.
GTATCTTGTCTCACCGTGAAAAGAGAGAGAGAGAAAGGAGATATGTCTTACTTCGTCTGTATTGTTATGGGGATGGGAGAGCGGAGCGATGCCGTCCATCCATCCAGTGGCGGAAGGGACTAGTTGATACATTTTGTAGCACAAAATAAAATAACAAAATATCTCTTCGTACTGTGTAGTTCCGTCACTGAGCTTGTCTTTCAAGAAACTGAGTTCCGGTAGCCTGTACAATAACAAGGTTTTGAAAGGAATCCTGAAAATTTACAACCCTCCTATAATATCCACCCTCATTTGAAGGGACTTGGTTTTATTAATAATAATGAGAATCAAGCAAAATATGCATGACGCTAGAATCACTCGTTGCAAAATCGTGCCAGAGAGACTGATCTTCGTGTGCACCACATAGCATGATATCTATCACAACTCTTCAGGCATAGTTCACAAATGCAGTCTTCTGCCGGCAGGTGGAAGGTCTTTGTCCTACATAGTTTGTGATGGAATCCATGGACCGGTTTTATTGCTACTGAGACAAGATAAACCTTACCAGGTATAGTTTGTCTCTTTGTGCACGTAGACTGATGGACACGAGATGTACTTTTAGAGCTTTTTCGCTAGGTAACAACACCATATATAGTAAAAAACGAGTTAGCCCATATTTCCACCTTCTCCTCTACATTTACGATTTGATTCCAGGTTTTTACCGATTTCTTCCAGAGTTAAAAATGAATTTCACCACCAAGTAATAATGATTTAGCAAAAGAATTTAATCATCCAATCCCCATTATTTTAGCTAGTATTCGAGCTAAACACACAAACAAACCTTTTATCGTGTAATTGATTCCTTCATCGATGCGCGGCATCAGCGAGTCTTAATTCTATCGAAATCTTTGGAAATCTCGGTACGTGCCAAGCAGTTCGCGCAGCCCATCCTCAGCATCCAGCACGCGCAGTCAGGCAATTGGAATCCGCTAACGAGCACTAATTGAGGACATGGGCATTACCTACCTGTAATGACGTAATTGTAGTAGGAAAAGCGGTGAGGGTAGAGCTAGTCTCTAACTATATACGTAACGTGAACGCATCCCTCCCTAACACCACCCTTTGATGTCACAGAGCATAGGTTCAAGAGGGTTTTAACATGCTGACAAATGAACCGAACTTCACTCCCACTCCCAACACCCTCGCCCCCGCTCACAATGGAAAATTGAGCATCACAAAATCCTCTGCATGAATTGTAACTTCTTTCATCGACTTGAAAGATTTCCACATTATTTAAATTTTGAACCATTTATTGCTATGAAATTTTGTCGACTATCGACAGTAGCCATAATTAACACCATGATGTTGAAACAGAGGAGTGTGTTTCTTACGTTGGGTTTTCCTTTTCCCTTACGAGTAATAAAGAAATATATGAGAAATTGCTCGAAGTTTCTAATTGCATATTTTAGAAGGTAACATCACAGTCTAGTAAGCTTATATACAGTCACGAAGTTTGAGTTGTGAGGGTGCTAGGAACAATAGACTGTGCCGGTACTATTTCCCATTGTCTGTAATGAGACGATATTAGCGATTCTAGTGGTTAGCAATTATCTATGGATGCATATTTACGGTAGAACCCCGATTATCCGTCAGCCTGTTAAACGATTGGCGGATTATCCGACTTTCTATTTTTCGTTCATTTTTTTTTTGTTTCAGAAATAAATAACTTATATGAAGTACTGTTTTGTAGGCCTACATCATATTAGTAGATTCTACATAAGTATATATATATTTTTTTCTAGCGATTGTTATTGCAAGGCTTTATCGTTACAGAACATTGTATAGGCCTACTGTTCGAATTGCCGTTCTATAATATAACTTGTATATAAAATGTCTTCCACGGGTGTTAACAGAAAACGTGTTATGCTAAGTATCGAAAAAAAAATGGAAATAATTGAATGGTTTGAGAAACAGAAATTGTGGCCCATCTTGCATCAGAATACGAGGTAGGAGTTACAACTGTGCGATTTAATAAAAAGACAAGGATGAAGTGTAAAAAGGTATACATAAATCTACAACATGAGACCTTCTTTATTCTTATCTTCCCTGAGACAGTCATTACAAAGGGCTTCCTTGCCCCTTAAAAACCCGTCGTTGACAACCAGACCTAAGTTAGCGAACTTCTGATCCACTACATAGCGAATTAAATACAAGACCACGGAGGAAATTACAAAATTTTCCATGGTACGGACTATCCGATTTTTTCGATTAACCGTTCAGTGCATCCCCTTCATTAGCATGGATAATAGAGGTTCTACTGTACTACGTATTGAGCTTCGTGACTGTATATACTAGACTGTGGTAACATTCCTAACTCCAGAATTTTGTTTTAATTTGAGTCAGGCACACTTTTTAACCTAATGACTAAAATATCGGGTTTTCACTCTAGAAGTCCGAGTTCAAATCTCTGTGAGCTCAACAGAAAGCAAGGAATGGGGTGGGACAGATATTCTCACAATAATTCATTTTCTTCTGCCATATGTCCATTTTCTCGACTTTCTTTTTCGTTGTCTAGGCCTGTGGCTTTTAGTTTTTGGCGTGTCAAGATAAGTGGAATTTTTGGTGGACAAAGACGATGTTTGGCGGTAGGTTTTCGCGAAGTCCTTTCATTTTCTCTACCGTCATTCCAACATCTTTACACCGTGCCATGTAGTTCGTATTCCATGGTGCACAAGGGCAACGCTAAAAGCGGAGACAAAAAGAACTATAGCTTCGACTCGTCACTCCTAGGTGGGAAAGCTTAAATGAATGGCTTAGAGCAGCGCACGATTGACCTTCGATTCTTTAGCGTGCTACCTGGCTGCAGTGTGTGTGTGTGTGTGTGTGTGTGTGTGTGTGTGTGTGTGTGTATAATAATAATCCGTGGCTACAGCCCGTGAAGGGCCTAGACCGACCAGCCGGCTACTGGCCTCACGCCCACATGCCGAAGCAGAGGTGGACGATCATCAAGCCAGAATGGAGGTATCGTGTGGTTAACACGATGATCCCCCAAGCCGTTATAGCTGGCATTCGCAACCGGATTTCGCTACCTTTCGTAGTTCCCCAAGTGCATCACGATGCTGGGTGGGCACCGGTCCCATACACTGGCCGAAATTTCATGAGAAAATTTCTTCCCGCACGAGGACTCGAACCAGCTCGCATTCCGTAACGCGAGTCCTAGGCAGGATGCCTTAGACCACGACGCCACGGCGCGGGATATATATGTATGTATTTATGTTTATGTATATGTATATATACCTTCTTCCGCGGACCTCTGGAAAAATAACTAAGGAAGACACTAGTGAAGTGCTTTTTGTGGAGTGTGACATTATATGGGGTCACAAATATGGACATTACGATGAAGCGAATAGAAGCATTTGAAATATGGATATGGAGAGGAATGGAGTGTGCGAAATGTACAGACAGAATAAGAAATGAAGCTATGTTCGAAAGAGTGGGTGAAGAAAGAATAATGCTGAAACTGATCAGGAAGAGAAAAAGGAATTGATTGGGTCACTGGCTGAAGAGAAACTGCCTACTGAAGGACGCATTGGAAGGAATGGTGAACGAGAGAACACATCGAGGCAGAAGAAGTTATTAAATAATATACGACATTGAGATATATAAATCATATGCGGAGAGTAAGAGAAAGGCAGAAGTTGAGCATGTATGTTGACATTTTATTAAGTCAACTGCCATTATACAAGGAGCGCACTCAATTGAGTGATTTGGTGGCCGGGATTCCACAGAAATATGCACTGTTGCTAGAAGAATTTACTAAAGATTATTATTATTATTATTATTATTATTATTATTATTATTATTATTATTATTATTGGTCCTACTGAGTGCACTCCTTGTATGATGGCAGTTGACTTAATAAAATGTCAACATACATGCTCAACTTGGAGTCAGGCCACGAAAGGAAAAACACTGGAGGAGAGGAGTTCGATCTGGTGCTGTGGATTGGACTTCGGCGTAGCTCAATGGTGAGAGCGCTTGGTACGTAGAACCAAGGACGCGAGTTTGATCCCGGCGCCGGAGTGAATGTTTCTCCTCTAATAATATCAATATTAATTCGGATAGTTGACTAAACAACTATTATTATTATTATTATTATTATTATTATTATTATTATTATTATTATTATTATTATTATTATTATTATTCCTACTGAGTGCGCTCGTTGTACGATGGCAGTTGACTTAATAAAATGTCAACATACATGCTCAACTTGGAGTCAGGCCACGAAAGGAAAAAGACTGGAGGAGAGGAGTTCGATCTGGTGCTGTGGATTGGACTTCGGCGTAGCTCAATGGTGAGAGCGCTTGGTACGTAGAACCAAGGACGCGGGTTTGATCCCCGGCGCCGGAATGAATGTTTCTCCTCTAATAATATCAATATTAATTCGGACAGTTGACTAAACAACTATTATTATTATTATTATTATTATTATTATTATTATTATTATTATTATTATTATTATTATTATTGTCACTATATAAGAAGGATAATTAAATTTAATTGTGAAGTATTCTTCTTAAATCTGAAATAAGTTTTATAAGCCTATGTGCAATGATCAGAAAGAGCCATTATTACTGTTATTACTTACTAAAGGAGTCGAAATTCATGTAGCAGGAAGATACGTCAAAACAAGCAACTCGCTTGAACAACGCGGCTTGACAGCAGGTTTATGTTTGTACTATATTTTGCGGTTTACAAAGATATGAATTTGTCTCCATCCTGGCGAGGGTGGAGGCAGTATAATGTATGATTTATATGAGAGCTCGTGCTGCGCGGGAGGAAGGAAAGAAAGGCGTTATGAATGGCTGATGCATGGAGGTGTCTTAATCCCTGGGGGGCCCTCGAGTGGGTGATGGAGGGAGCCACTGCCTGGAGGAGACATCGGGCTGTTGGACCTCAGTAAATTTTATTCTCCACCCCAAACACGTCAAGTTTCAGCTTCTTTCTCCTTCTGGCCACATGTATAAGGGAACGAAATGCGTGGACCGTGCAGGAGACGTGAATACGCGAAAGCGGTCTTTGCCCGTTTCCATATTCTTGCATATAAATTCCAAACAACAAAACTATGGAGAATGACCTTTCAAAAGGAGACTTCCGAAAGAAGGCTTCGACTTTCTTTCGAAGTTGGGGGATTTTATTCGTGATATATGAGAGTTGGGTACATTTTTATTTATATGTACAAAGCGAGATATCGTAGAACACAAAGCAAAGAAATAGGTATATGTAAATGTCGTTTCCAGATTGCAGAATTCCCAACAGTTGGTGAAACTTCTGACAACGCACAGTCTTTTGTTTGGTGATTAATTCCTTTGGCTCTTATAAACTCTCACAAAAGAAAGCGAACAAGTGCCTTTATAAATATTGTGTGGAAATACGAAAGAGAATTCCCTAAAACATTCTCAAATTCTTGGCGCCGTTCACAGACTTATTATTACGCTTTTATTACGTTTTGTCTTAGGAAATAAATCGTCAGTAAGAACAAAGTTGTATGACAAAACATAAAAGAATTGCTTTGGAAAACCGTCGGGACAAAAGTTAGGCTAGAAAGAAGCGCATTCTCCATTTCTGGTTCATC